>NW_027515475.1:547500-808949 GCF_048772815.1 Callospermophilus lateralis
TAGAAAGAGAGAAGGAAAAGGGGGGAAAGGAACAGGGAGAGAAGAAGGAGAGAAAAAAATATCAACAACAGCAACAACAACAACAACAACAAAAATTAAAGTCTTAGAGATCCACCTTCTTCTCTTCCAGTAGGCAGAGCTGTGCCTTCCAAGCGGAGTGTCTGCTCTCTACCTGCCGAGAGCTATCCCTGTACGGCGTCTTCTGGGGGTTTCTCAGACTTGTCAGTCCAGAGCCATTTCACTTCTCCAGCTCTTAACCCCCTTCCTCCTGTCAGCCTGCCAGCCAGGTCCTGTTTCCCAGAAGTGATTCTCCAGAGATCTAGTTACACTTGCAGCCCCACTGAGTGTCCTTTTTAAGCCCCAGTGCTGTGGTAAACTGGCGACTAAGACCTTAGGGGTCACCGCTGGTGATATGGGGGCCTTGGGGTCTGGGCTCCCCTCTGCTTCCCTACGGACATGACCCCTGAGAAGTCAATGAAGTTTCCTGGCTGCTTGTATCAGTATGGGGAGTCACTCACCTGCTAAAGTGGATTCTGCTGGGAAGGAATTTCGTCAGCCGAACTCCGATGACGTCAACTCTCTGCTATGGCGGGCCCCAGGCTTCTTGCCGGATTGACCGAGGGGAGGGGTGGGACTGGCCCGGCCCGGTTCGCCTAAGCTCCTGGTGCGTGGAGGCTTGGCTAAAGACTTCTTCCTGCCAAGCTGTGTCTCAGCGTCTAGCAGGACCCAATCACTTTGGCTGCGGGCGGGTGGATGGATCTGCAGCTGTGCCCGCGGTGCGCAGACTGTGGCTGGTGAATCTCGAACTCCGCGTCTAGTGGCAGAGTCCCGCTCGTCCGGGTCACACAGACGCTTCAAAAAAATTCTAGTAGCTCCCAGGCGGTCTCCCTTCAGTGGAATTTTGCTAGGAGAATCTCCGTTGGTAGAATCCAAGAGTTATCCTTGCGACTTTATGACCCCATCACTGTGAGTGCATTAAAAGCGCAGCCTCTCTGCCCGCCGCCATGTTGGATCCACCTTTTCTTTGCATTATATTTAATAATTCTCTTCGAGACAATGTAAATTGTTAAGAAAATTGTTTTCTTTTAGTGCCTTTTGGAATGTTACATAATTCTTTCTTTAGGCATTGTTGCCAGAATTTCTAACTTCATCCCAGTGCATGTGAAAACAAAGATAAAACCAATCTACAGCTTCTGCAATAGCCATCACTGAACTGCTTGCAGAACTTGCCTGGACTATGTATCACTTGTATGCATTGTGAACTCACCTGCATGCATTGTGAACTATCTGTTGGTGCAGCGACTTGTGGTAGTGTTGGGGTATTTCTCTGATGATGTCATCGGTGGTACAATTTTTTCAAAAAGAGCCATCAATTGCCTTGGTGTATCTTCCTCCCTTCTGCTTGTCATGGTCGTTCAGCTAAAATTTGGGTGCCAACAGAGATGAGGCAAAGAATCTCACCCGCCCCTGGTACAAAGACCTCTCCACAGGTGTGGATGTATACTGGACCTGTAGTCAGTGATGGGTAAGATCCAATTACAATGGTACCAATCTAAGACAGGAGGCTGACACCTTGAGGTCAGCTCATTCGATAATGGGTAAGGACCATATGTACTATTGGACAACCTAAGGCAGGCACGGTCCATAAGCCACATGCTTGTTGTTTAAACAGAGAGGGTTAGATGTTGAGAGCCACAGCCCAAGGGGCCAAAGCAAACTTTCAGACTGCCAGCTGATGGTTGGCTCACAGCGGCCCCAGCAACATCTAGCTGATTGGCTCCTCTGCGGTGATGCCCATTGGGCTGTTTCCCCACCCTTTCAAATTATGTAGCTGCTTCTTGGGGAACTATTTTGGCTCTGCTCAAACAACCCAGCCAATCGACCTCAAGAGCAGGAGGAGTGAGGAGGTTGAGAGCTTGTGGGAAGCCGGTGGTGGCAGTTGTGCTCTGAGTGTTTTTCCCGAGGAGCTATTTTTTGGCGTGTGTGGTTCTAAAAATAAAGTTAGCTTTTGACAAGTGGCTCCTGAATTGTGCCCAGCCAGACTGTGGCAATCCTAAATTGATGGAGCAAAATAACCAAAACAGAATAGAAATACAAGCAGTTCAGAGGAGGCATGGTGTATAGCTGGACTTACCTTTTGTATGATAAAGGGTAGGTGTTATAAATCAAGTCAATATTAAATTGAAGTAGTTCTCCGTGTGTTTTAAAGATAACAAATACGTGAATTCCTGTCTCCCTTTATCTGTATCCTATTCAGCACATGTATTTTTGTATGCACATATAGAATCCTACCTGGTAACACATGTACACTTTTGTGAGGTGGCAGACTTGGCAGATACAAATTTTCAAAAGAGATCACTCCTCCTGAACGTTGTTCGAACTGAAAATTAAAACTATGGGTGAGCTTCCTAGTTGAACAAGATAATACATAAATCCATGTTCAGTAAAATGAATATTTTTGGATCGGTGAATGATATATATTTCATGATAAATTTCGATTCGCATATATATTGCTACCTTTTAATGTCTGTGCATGTGCATGTGTGTGTGTGTGTGTGTGTGTGTGTGTGTATATACACACAGACTCTCCAGATTTTTCAGAATATAAAATATATGTGTCTTATTATACAATCCCTAAATGCATTCATATTCATGTATGTGGATTTATAATCAAATGTTCACAAAATTATTCTCAGAAATATTCATCCACCTCAAATACATATTGTTTCCTAGTACTGAAATCTAAATTCAGTGAATGGTGCATAGAAGTCCTAATTTTTCTACAGTAACTGACCCACTTTAACATCAATGCAAGTAGATTACTATGGTACATGATGTGTATTATGACATTCATTTTTATTCAACAATGTTACATGACAATTTCTTCAGTTTATGCACATCATAGGATAAATATTTCATTCACAAGTTTGCAAATTTATAGGCATTTGTTTCACTTTCTATCACTTCCTGCTTCAGTACACATGTATTCCTCCATGTTTTTTGACTGGTCTTTTCATGAGAATACTTTTCATTTTAGATTTCAATAATCATGTTGAAGCAAACCTCACACACTCTTCATGACAAATCATAACCCTAATATTACCATTAGATCTATAAATGGTTGTAATGAATGTATGTATATCAATATAAGATTTCCTGTATATTTTAAGATATCAATTCAATCCATAATTTAAAGTTGGAACCAGTTATATTATTTATTCACAGTATTGTCTATTCATTCATTTTATCAATATTTGTAGACACAGTGTAGACCTATTTGTACACCCAATACTAATTTATACATCTTCAAAATATTGACCACATAATTGGTGGAAGAAATACTCATGTCACCTGATCTACATATAGACTTTATCACAGTAATATTCTGGACACAAAATGCAAAGTTCACACTTATGATTGTACCAAAGCCTAAATGGAAAGTGAGCATGGATTACTAAAAACATCCAAGTCCAGATTGCCTAATGCTCTCAAAGGTCAATCCTATTGTTGCTAAATATTTGTTTCTTTCTAAGATTGTATATTCAACATCTACCATGCTGAAAATGTCTAATCCTATCACTCAATTTATACTTTGCTTGATTTCTTCCTGTCTCTATTGATATCTGCTTCCCTATATATTTTCCCCAGTTAATCATTGTAACTGACTCATCACATGTGCTGACATTTACATTCATTCTCTACCAGAAACCCTATTGCTAAAGAACTTTTGGAGCAAATCCTATACTCACTCTTCTTCCTAAACCTACTGACTATCTTTCCAATCCTACCAACTACCCTTTTTAAGTGGATGTTTTCTTCTACATTTAATCATCCAATTTACAAGGTCCTATGCCATTTTTTATCGATTTATCTGAGACATCTGTGCAGAAGGTATTTCAAAGCTATGTATCCCAATCATGGACCCAATGCTCTTCTGGGCTTCAAATCTTACCTAGACTTCTGTATTCATACTTATATTTCACCTATATATTCTTGTAAATATCACAGGTTCCCATTGCCATTATTCATCATGCAGAATGATTCCTAACCCAAATCGAACCTGTTATTACCCTAACCATACACTGTTCCCTCAATCTAACTTTACAGAAAAGCAGGACAGAGTTGGTCTTACAATCAGGAGTGTAGGGGATCTTCCACCTGCTGAGAACCTCAAAGGTCAATACAGAAATAATCCATGGAGAAGATGTAGGCAGCAATGAAGGACCTGAGGGAGGAAAAGTCAACTTCCATCGTAAACAACCTGGTCAGGGTGAAGGGATGTGTCTGAATCAGCCTCTCTCTTCTTAATGTAGAGAAGATGGACCAAACCAAGCCTGTGTGGAGAGCTGTTCCCAGGTGCCTATGGTTGATATATCATTCTAACTTGTGAAAATGTCACAGGAAGTAGGTGCACCCTCCATCTCATGGGACCCTTGGAAGCAACTGTTAGGACAAAGTGTTTGCCAAGGCAGTGACTTCATTCACTTCCTGAAGGAAGTTACCTCACATAACTTCCTTGGTAATGGAACTCTCTAAACTTGGGATTCAGGAAGCCAGGAGACCACAGCCAGTTCCAGTCCCAGTTCCAGTGGTCTCACTTGTTTGGGTAAACCAAGGACAGAGTCAGTCTTTCTTGGTTCCTAGTTATGTGAGGATGGCCAAATGCCAGGAAAGCTAAGAAGAGGGGCCTTTCCTGAGAAAGCAGGTAGTGGATCACCAGTGACTTCTGGCAACTTCACAGAGTTGGCCAAGGAGACCAGAACTGAGACAGCACAGTGCATTTCGTGGAAATATAGTATATCCCACCCATCATAGGACACTCCGGATAGTCACAGACCTACTTTGGGGAAGGTGGTGCCTTTTTGAGTGTGGGTGTGAGTTTGAGAATATGTAGGAAAGGCGACTTGTTTGGTTTGAAGAGGACTTTATCTAGTATGTCCTCTGACAAGGTGAGTGTTTCTATTACTGTGTATCCCACTCTGTTTGTGGTCTTGGTATTAGAAAAAGAATGCATCATGGATGTGTTCTGTCTAGTAGAAAGCTTCCCAGCATTCATACTGCCAATTTATGAATGGATTGCGGCTAGCCTTATCAATGGGCAAAACCTACTATCTTTCTAAGTTCCTGTTTTCTTCCTGAATTCTGGACACTCTCCAGAATAGGCTCACAGTTTTGTGTCCAAGCTATGTGGCACCTCCAAGCTCTGTCACATGGCCATGTACTGGAGAGCTGAAGGGAAGGGGAGCATGTCAGAAAACTCAGATATCATTGTGACCAGGAAAGTCTCAGTGGAGAAACCCTGCTTTGGGTCATTTGCTTACCTATTTTTCTGTTGCCCTAAATGTAAGGAAAGTCTTTGGCTCAGGCCACCTTTTTGTGAAGCCTGAAGAAAACAGTATTCAAATGGAAATGAGTGGGCATCACCTGTGGCTCTTTGCTTAATTTCTTTGGAAATGGATGTGTCTGAATCAGCCTCTTGGCTCTCGGTGAAGCTGGGGCTTAGATTGTCAGCACCTGATGGATCTAAAGAAAGATCCCATGTGTGCATCCATAACCAAAATTCAAAAAGATCAGTCATTGTGGATGAAGTCTCTCACCTTCCTCTGTTAGGTTACTGACCTCCATCAAGTGTGATTATGGACCCTTGGGTAAAATGAGTTCTTCAAAGCCCTGCAGATGTGGTAGTGTTTTCTCATGACTACAAACCACATAAAGAATCTATACCTGACAGTCAGTAGGCCTCAAATAGTAGAAGCAGAGCAGTATTAATGGCAGGCCTATTTGATCACTCCTGGTTGACAGGAAGAGTGTCCAGGCCACACTTACTTTAGGCAAATGAGGGACAAGGAAGCTTATATTGGACACTGTCTTGAGCTGTGCCACTTATGGAAACCTCTTGCCAGAAGTTATGATGGATGTCTATATGGAAGAAAATGAGGGCCATGTGGGAGTGTTTTGGTTATAATTGTGGTCATTTTTGTGGCAGTTGGAAGAGATGACTCGGTCCACCAGGGCTTCACTCTTGGATGATTCCCCTTATAGACTGAGTTCTGGAACTGACCTCAGAGTAGTATTGCCATGAATTGAGTTGGGATTTTAGGAGGCCACGCATGAGATTCACGCTTGGAATCTGAAATCTAGTCCCAGGTTGGTTTTCCACAGAGCACTGGGAATCTCAGCCAGGATATCACATGATTTTATTATGAAAAACATGGCAGCCATAGTTGAGAGTCAAAACACACATGGACCTCACATTGTACAGTTCAATGGGCATGGCTTCATGTGACCTTTTAGCCACTCTTTGGGAAGCCTTTCCTGTGAGTGTTGTCCAGAGAATTCATTGAAATGAACTTCCTCACCATTTAGTGGTTCCTGAATGAATTGAAACCCACAGTGCCTCCAACTTCATCCTTGAAAAATGGCTAGATGAATACCATCAAATTTTTGAAATTCCCATGACCAGGTGGGACTGGAGAAACTTTGGATGTCCTGTTGCTGATCATGAGTATACAATACAGTGCCTTGATTGACTGGGTTTCATGAAAATGTTGAAGAACAGTGATGCCAGTAAGTTGGAGCCTCCTGAGTAGTGGGCCTAGAGTAGTGGTGTGCAGGTGTGTGATAAAACATCTGTGGTGGAGTCATGTGGACCTGCCATTGGCTTCCAAATAGCTTGTGACTGACATAGTGTAGCCAGCAAACCCTTATATGTAAATGCATCTTGTTATATGGAGAGTTTTCAGGGCAATGTTCAGAATCAGGTTGCTATGGTCAAGGGGGCAAGCTATGTGAGATAGAGGCCTGGTTGGTGCATTCTCTTGCAGACCCTGACACACTACACATGACAGAACTCCCTCTAGCACTGTGTCCCAGTTGAAATCTTTGTATTTCACGAAGCAAATACCAAACTCCCAGTGCAGCAGCAAGAAACACCACGAAAATTGGAGGATGACCAAATGGTTTCAGAGTCCTCACAGGGAGACACATAGCCCCCAGTGGCCACAGTTTACCTACAAAGAGAGAATTCAGCACTGCTGTCTCATGTTCATTGGAAAATAAGAAACAAGATCTTTCAGGTCACATAGATGCAGATCCAGCTTTAATTGTCTCACCACAAATGAAGATTAAGCTCCTGACAACAACATATATTTCAAGTTCCCAACCTCAGAGGCAGTTTCTCAAGAAGTCTTTAGGCCAGCAAGGCTCCATTTTTGTGGAGGGTTTACCCTGTTCGTTACTTTTGTAAACTCATCTACCACCTCCAAGTTTGTGAACAACTGAGCATATTGCATTCCATATATATATATATACAGATTTTCGAACTCTTCTCCTGTAATTGTGTCTTACTTGGGGCAAAGGTAATGTCAAGGCATTGTTCTGGATAAGAGTGGGAAGATTTTTCATAGCACATAATTACATACACATTGGATACCTTTTCCAATTTTCCATTCGAAATACTGAATCCCTGACACTAACCCATAGCCTACTAGACTCTGACTACTTATCCTAATATGATGGAGAATAATAATCCAAACAGAATAGAAATACAAGCAGTTCAGAGGAGGCATGGTGTATAGTTGAATTTGCCTTTTGCATTATGTAGTGTAGGAGTTATAAATCTAGTCAACTTTTGTTGAAATTGTTCTCCATGTGTTTTTAAAGTTAACAAATATGTGAATTCCTGTCTCCCTTTCTCTGTAGCCTATTTGCACATGTATTTTTATATGCACATATAGAATCCTACAAGGTACAACACATACATTCTTGTGAAGTGGTTGACTTGGCAGATACACATTGTGAGAAGAGATCACTTCTCCTAAATGCTGTTGGAAGTTAAAATTCGAACTCTCTGTGAGCTTTCTAGTTTAACAACATTATACATAAATCCATGTTCAGTAAAATGAATATTTTTGAAACTGTGGATGATATATATTTCATGGTGAATTTCAATTGGCATATATTTTGCTACTTTTTAATGTCTGTGTGCATGTGTGTGTGTGTGTGTATATATATATATATATATATATATATATATATATATATATATACAAACTTTCCAGATTTTTCAAAATATGAAATACATGTGTCTTATTATACATTTCCTAAATTCATTCATATTCATATATGTGAATTTATAATCAACTTTTCACAAGATTATCGTCAGAAATATTCATCCACCTGAAATACGTATTTGTTTCCTAGTACTGAAAACTATCTTCAGTGAATGGTGCCTACAAATCCTAAAATTAATACAGTAACTGACCCAGGTTAACATCAATGCAAATTGATTCCTATGGGACATGATGTGTATTTTGACGTTCATTTTTATTCAAAACTGGTACATTACTATTTCTTCAGTTTATGCACATAATAGGATATATATTTCATCCACAAGTTCGCGAATTTAGAGGCATTTGTTTCACTTTCAATCACTTCCTGCTTCAGAACACATGTATTTTTTCATGGTTCTTGACTGGTCTTTTCATGAGACTTCTTTCCAAACACATTATTTTTGATTTCCATAATCACTTTTGAAGCAAAACTCACACACTTTTCATGATAAACCATAACCTTAATTTTACCATTAGATGTATAACTAGTTGGAATGAATGTATGTATATCAATATAAGATTTCTTATATATTTTAATATACGAATCCAATGCATTATATAAAGTGGAACCAGTTATATTATTTATTAACAGTATGGTCTATTCATGCATTAGCTCTATATTCATAGACACAAGGTACACGTCTTTGTACCCCCAATACTAACTTATTAATCTAAAAAATATTGCTCCCAGAAATGATGGAAAAATTACTCATGTCACCTGATCTACATATACATTTTATCACAGTAATATTCTGGACACAAAATGCAAGGTTCACACTTATTATTGTACCAAAGCCTAAATTGAAAATGAACATGGATTACTAAACACAGCCATGTCCAGGTTGCCTAATGCTCTCAAATATCAATCCAATTAGTGACTACATATTGGTTTCTCCTAAGATCATATATTCAAATTCAACCCTATTGAAAATGTCTAATCCTATCACCCACTTTATACTTTGCCTTATTTCGTAATATCTCTATTGATATCTGTTTTCCTACATATTTTCTCCGGTTCACTATTTTGACTGACTCTTCACATGGGCTAAGATTTACATTCACACTCTAAACAAAACCCTATTGATAAAGAATATTTTTTTTTCCAAAACCTATACTCACTCTTCTTCCTAAACCTAACAACTATCTTCCTAATCCTACTGACTATCCCTTTTTGACTGAATGTTCTTTTCTACACCCAATCATCAAACTAAACATTGGGCGAGCTTCGGAGGAAGAGACCACCAAAAGACTATCTCATGCAACAGCAAAGGGTTTATAGGGGGTCAGCATGCAGGGGGTCCGAGCTCACTTGAATAGAGCAGAGAGCCCTGAGAAGAGCTTAAGCAGAGCTTATATACTTTCTTTGGGGAGGGCAGGGAGCGAAGTTTATTGATGGGTGAGGGAGAGTGGGCGGTTTGCATTCAACCGGGTGAGGGAGTACATTCTGCAGTTTGGCATTTGGGGACAGGACATTCTGGGAACAAGATTAGCAAACAGTTCTCAAGATTTCAACAGTGTTTTGTTAAGCATACAGAAAAAAAAAGTGACAAGTACATATTTTATTAATCTTTCATTCCCCACTTCTTCTTCTAGCTACTTTTAATCATAAAAGTGATCATTGGGGGGTGTCACATTCTATGTCTGCTAGTGGGGTATTACCATAAGTTTAACTTGTCCAATTTGAGCTTAGAGAAAAGAAATTACACGGTTGAGCAAACAGCGTTTTATAGTTAGCAATAATAAGGAGATTATTATCGGACAGGCCAGGGTTGATAAAAAAGTAGTCAAACACGGGGACTAGGTGAACCAAGACTCAAACCACTTTTTTTGGTCCTCTCACTCTCTCATTGACGCTCTTCAAGGTGTCTTTTTAATTTAATCATTTTTTTTTTACAACTACATTATGCTCGGAATAAACACAAAATTCTTCCCAGGAAGTGACAAATACCTATTTTATTAACCTTTCACTTCCGACTATCCCTTTTTGACTGGATGTTCTCTTCGACATTCAATCATCGAAGGTACAAGGTCCTATGCCATTGTATATTGATTAATCTGACACATCTGTGCACAACCTAATTCAAAGCTAAGTATTCCAATCAAGGGCCCAATGCTCTTTTGGGCTTCAAATCTTACCTAGATTTCTGTTTCCATACATATATTTCACCTATATATTCTCATACATATCACAGGTTCCCAATACCATTATTCATCCAGCAGAATGATTCCTAACCCAAATCACACATGTTATTAACCCTAACCATACACTGTTCCCTCAATCTAACATTACAGAACAGCAGGGACAGAGTTGGTCTTACAATACAGGAATGTAGTGGATCTTCCACCTGCTGAAAACCTCAAAGGTCCATGCAGAAATGATCCCTGGAGAACATGTAGGCAACTATGAAGGACGTGAGAGAGCAAAAGTCATATTCCATGGAAAACAACCTGGTAAGGATGAAGGGTTGTGTCTCATTCACCCTCTCTCCTTAATGTAGAAAAGATGGACCAACCAAGGCCTTTGTGGAGAGCTGTTCCTGGGTTCCTATGGTTGAGATACCTATCTAACTTGTGAAAGTGTCAGAGGAAGTATGGAAGCAACTGTTCGGAAAAAGTGGTTGCTAAGGCAGTCACCTCATTCAGTTCCTGAAGGAAGTGACCTCACCTCACTTCCTTGGTGATGGAACTCTGTGAACTTGGGATCCAGGAAGTCAGGCATCCAGAACCAGTCCAATTCCCAGTACAGTGGGATCACTTGTTTAAATTTACCAAGGACAGAGTCAGTCTTTCTTGGTACCTACTGATGTGAGGATGGCCAAATGCCTGGAAAGTTTGAAGACTGGCCTTTCCAGAGAAAGCAAGAAGTGGCTCAACGCGGGCTCCTGATATTTCACAGATTTGGCCAAGGAGACCAGATCTGAGAAAGGACAGGCCATTTCTGGGGAACATAGTATAGCCCACCATTCAGAGGACACTCTGGATAGTCACAGACTTACTTTGGGGAAGGAGGTGCCTTTTTCAGTGTGGGTGTGAGTTTGTGGTTTTGTCTTATATTCTGAGAATAGGTAGGGAAGGCGGCTTGCTTGGTTTGGAGTGGAATGTTTCTAGAAAGTCTTTTGACAAGGCGAGTGTTTCTATGTCTGTGTATCCCACTGTGTCCGTGGTTGTAGACATTAGAAAAGAGAATGAATCAATGGATGTGTCCTGTCTAGTAGAAAGCTTCCCAGCATTCATCCTACCCATTTTAGGAATGGATTGCAGGTTGCCTTATCGATGGACAACATGTACTGTCTTCCTAAGTTCCTGTTTTCTTCCTGAATTCTGGCCACTCTCCAGAATAGGCTCATGGTTTTGTGTCCAAAATATGTACCACCTCCAAACTCTGTGACATGGCCATGTAATCCATAGCTGAAGGGAATGGCAAGCATCTCAGAAAACTCAGATATCAGTGTGACTAGGAAAGTCTCAGTGGAGAAACCCTGCTTTGGCCCTTTTGCTTACCTATTGTTCTGTTGCCCTGAATGTCAGGAAGGTCTTTGCCTCAGGCCACCCTTTGTGAAGCCTGAAGAAAACAGTTTTAAAATGGAAATGAATGGGCATCACCTGTGGCTCTTTGCTTAATTACTTTGGAAAGGAATGTCTCTGAATCAGCCTCTTGGCCCTGTGTGAGGCTGTGGCTTAGATTATCAGCATCGGATGGATCTAAAGAAAGATCCAATGTGTGCATCCAAAACCAAAATGGCAAAAAATCAGTCATTGTGGATGATGTCTCTTGCCTTCCTCTGTTTGGTTCTTGACCTCCATGAAGGGAGTATTGGGATTTTTTGGGTCAAATGAGTTCTTCCAATCCCTGCAAAGGTGCTTGGGTTTAATAATGACTCCAAATCACATAAGGAATCTATACCTGACAGTCAGTAGGCCTCAAATTGCAGAAACAGAGCAGTATTAATGGCAGAACTATGTGATCAATCCTGGTTCACAGGAAGGGTGTCCAGGCCACCCTGAATTTAGGCAAATGAGGGGAAGGGAGCTTATTATGGACACTCTATTGGGCTGTGCCATTTAAGGAAACCTCCAGCCAGAGGTTATGATGAGTGACTATATGGAAGTAGATGAGGGCCATGTGGGATTGTTTTGATTTTAATTGTGGTAACTTGTGTGGCTTTTGGATGAGATGACTGTGTTCACCTGGGCTTTAACACTGGCGTGATTCTCCTAAGAGACTGAGTTCTGTAACTGACTTCAGAGTAGTAATTGCTTTGGAAATGGATATGTTTTAATCAGCCTCTTGGCCCTGTTTGAGGCTATGGCTTAGATTATCAGCACCAGATGGATCTAAAGAAAGATCCCATGTGTGCATCCAAAACCAATATAGCCAAAATAGCAGTAATTGTCGAAGAACTCTCTCGCCTTCCTCTGTAAGGTTCTGAAAGAATAAAAGAAATTGAAATTGAAATGTAAAGAACCAGGTTTTGTAAAGTTTCCAAGCTGCACTCAGCACCTGAAATTCCTGTGGCAGTTAAGACAATTCCCGGATTTGCACATTAGATGTGTGTTGAAATCTTCCCTGAGGACCTAGTTACTTAACAGCCCCTCCCCAGAAACCATGCAGCTCACCACGTATACATCACAGTGCATCCACCAATCAATTTAAATGTATACCCCTTCTTAGGGCTGACCAATCACCCCCTGCCAAACCTGTTCCCGCCAATGAATGTGCTAATCATGTTTTAGAGTTGTTATTTGATTTTCCCGTGGAATATGATGATTTGCTAAAGGAGGCTATGATGTGTGTAAAGTCCCTACCCTCTCTAAAGAATGTATATAAACTCCGCTCGAGTGGTTCTTAGGGCTCTTTGTTCTTTGCTCCTCTGAAGTGAGCCCTGAGCTCCAGGACGCTATACCCCCAATAAACCCTTTGGTGTTGCATGAGAAAGCCTGTTGGTGGTCTTTTCCTCCGATGTTCGCCCTACCTTTTCATCTGGAGGCCCCAGGTGAGATATCCGGCGCAGCGGACGAAAGACCCCAAGGGACTCCTCTCAGGGTAAGAAAGGCGCCTCTTTCTGGTTTCGGGTTTCAGGTGAGGGCTTGGCAAAGTGGCTGTCGGTGAAGAGCATTAGCTCTCTCTGACGGTGGCTGGCAGACGTGTCACAGAGCTACTGGCCACGTCCCTGGGGGACACTCCAGAGGATGAGGGAAATCAAGGAATATTAGTTTCCTCAACTCGGTTATATTTTGCTTCAGGATTCGGTTTGCCAGCCCATCAGGTTTTGCTGGCTACACAGTTTTGTTCATTGTCCCGAACTCATGTTGAGTTTACTGTCTGTCTTTATTGTCTAACCCATCAGGTTTTGCCAGTTACTGAGTTCTAATATTTGTCTTGGACCCATGTTAAACGTTTACTGTTTGTCTTTGTCTGTGTTGCGTTTGTGTCTTCACTGTCTCTTTTTGAGTAACTCCCATTATGGGACAAAGCACTTTCATGCTTCTGTCGCTGACCCTTGATCATTGGACTGATGTCCGCTCAAGGGCCCAGAATCATTATTTTTCAGTTAAATGTCAGACCTGGCAGACTCTCTGTGCTTCAGAATGGCCCATCCTCAAAGTCGGGTGGCCCGCAGAAGGATCCTTCTACTTCCCTCTAATCCGAAAAGTCAGAGATATTGTCTTTCAGCCGGGACCACGTGGCCACCCAGATCAACAGCCATATACCCCTTCCCCAGGATCCTATCATTCAAACCTTCCGTTCCCTCCCCATCTTCCCCCCATTCTTCCTGAGTCACAAGACTGGACAATCCTCCCCCTCCTTATCCTCTACCCTCGCTCCCCAACCGCCAACACATTCCAGATGATTCTCCCACCACTGACTCATCCTCTCCGCCACTAGAGGCAATTGGGCCAGACCCAAGCCCTCCAAGGGACTTCTCCGCAGCAGCAGCAGCCCCTCCTTTTCTGGTGGAAGCTGGGCCACCTGAAGAAACCCGCCAGCTACGGAAAATAGAAAACTCAGAAGCCACTGTGATGCTCCCTCTTCGTCCTTATGGGACCATGAACCGACAAAACTGGGACCCCAACACCTTTGAAGGTTGGTAGCATTTGTGCACTTATCACCGGGCTCTAATAGCGGGGCTCCGAGTGGCCGCCAGAGGGCCGACTAATTTGGCCATGGTAAGAGAGATAATCCAAGGTCCTAATGAGTCTCCCTCTATGATTCTGGAGAGAATTATGGAAGCAAATAGAAAATATACTCCTTTTGATCCTCAGGCAGAGGACAAAAAAACCTCTGTTGCAATGGCCTTTATCCAGCAGGCTGCCCTAGATATTAAGAGAAAGTTACAACGTCTAGATGGATTACAAGATATGACCTTAAGAGATTTAGTCAGAGAAACTGAGAAAGTATATTTTAAGAGAGAAACTGAGGAGGAATGGGAACAGATGAGAGAGAAGGAAAGGGAACAAAAGGAGGATGAAAGGAGCAAAAGGCAGACTAAATCATTGGCTAAGGTTTTGGTCAGAGCAGCAAATAGACCAGAAGTTAAAAAGCACGGAGACATGAAGGGATACATGGGCCCATGCCAAAGGCTGCCCCTGGCCTCAGATCAATGTGCCTACTGTAAAGAAAAAGAAAACTTGGACAAAGAGTGCCCCAAAAAGAGGCAGAGAAACCAGTATAGGACGAGACTTGAAGGATCCAGCCACTGCCTCACCCTGAAGTCGTATGGTTTACGAACGAGAGCAGCTTCCTCCAAGATGGTACGTGGTGGGCTGGAGCAGCAGTAGTTAGCAAAACTAATGTCATCTGTTTCTCTGGTCTCACAGAAGAGACATCAGTCCAAAAGGCAGAACTGATTGCCCTTACGAAAGCATTGGTACTAGCAACAGGCAAAAGGGCCACCATATACACTGATAGCCGCTATGCATTTGCCACTGCAAATGTGCACGGGGCTATTTACCAGCAAAGGCAGCTATTAACCTCCGCTGGGAAAGAAATAAAGAAATAAAGAACAAAGATATGATCCTCCACCTTCTCTCGGCAGTGCAGGGCCCTACGGACCTAGGCATAGTGCACTGTCCAGGCCACCAGAAGGGAAACGACCCCGTGGCGGTTGGAAACAGAAGGGCAGATGAGGAAGCTAATTGGCAGCCCTAAACGGAGTGCCTCTGTTCACTTTTTCCACACCGGGGGGAACAACAATCAGGAGACTTGGCCGCACCGGAACATTCAGGCAACTTATCATCTGAGGAGACAGATACAGAACTCTGGGAACCTACAGAGCCAAGTACACAATTTTCAAAAGCCCACCTTTATCTCAAAGACATACACCAGCTCACCCACTTAGACTCTAAGAAGTTATAGGCACTCTTAAAGGACCAAAGGAAGGAATTGTTATTGACTGACTCACAGAGGAAAGAAATAACTGCGCAGGTGACTACAGCTTGTCAAGTTGGCCAATTAGTTAATACTTACCCATCGAAGCTTACTTCAGGGAAGCGCTTATGAGGAATCAGACCAGGACAATTCTGGGAAGTGAGCTTTACTGAAATAAAGCCAGCAAGGATTGGACTTAAATGTCTCCTAGTCTTTGTAGATACTTTTTCAGGATGGGTCGAAGCCTTCCCCATGAAGAAAGAAACGGCTCAGCTGGTGGTCAAAAAGATCCTAGAAGACATTTTCCAAGGTTCAGCCTGCCTAAGGTAATAGGGTCGGATATGTGACCGGTATTCATGGCCCAGGTAAGACAGGGATTTGCCAGGACCCTGGGGATTAATTGGAAGTTACATTGTGCTTATAGACCCCAGAGCTCAGGACAGGTAGAAAGGATGAATAGAACCATCATAGAGACCTTAACGAAATTAAGCTTGGAGACTGGCATGAAAAATTGGACTCTGTTCCTAAGTTATGCACTGTTTTGTGCAAGAAATACCAAGTCTTCCTCTTTGTGTAACCTCACCCCTTATGAAATTCTCTATGGTGCCCCTCCTTCAGTAAGGGACCTAACCCCAACTAGGAGACTTAATGATTCCTTTCACACCCCCTTGCTTGACAGACTTAAATCCCTTGAACAAAACCAGCACCCAGCGATACCTGTGGAAACAGTTGGCCTCTGCTAATCAGCCTGGAGATGAGGGAACCCCACATCGATATCAAGTGGGAGAGTTCATCTACGTGAGATGGCATCAGGTGTCATCCCTGGAACCCCGCTGGAAAGGACCATACCAGGTGCTGCTTATAACACCCACAGTGGTGAAAGTGGATGAGATCACTTCATAGATCCATACCACCCATCTCATGCCTGCACCCTGTACAGACTCCAGCTGGAAACTGAAACAGACTGGTAACCATATCAAGTTGCGTGTCCGTTGTGTGTGTAGGGCTATGGATTCTTCCCCTGACCATCAGCAGTCCTAATCCCCATCAGCCTGTTCAGCAACGATGGCAAGTTATAAATCCTACTGGGCAAGTAGGGTGGTGTATTTCACATACAGCCCCCTTATGGAATTGGTGGCCATCTCTCCCCCCGGACATTTGTCAGCTTCCCATAGGCCTCTCTGACTCGGATCTCCCTGACATAGAGGACCCCACACAGATCCCACTCAAATGCAAACCAGGGCAACATAGACCACTTTACCCCATGAATTATGGATGTCATCTCCCCAAGCTCATGTGTAAACTAGCCAGTCAAGACTATGATGTGTGCCTAGAAGATTTCCAAAGTCGCAAACAGGCCCATACCTGTGGAGGACCCAGTAACTTTTATTTTAGTTCTTGGGGTTGTGAACAAACGGAAGCTGCATGGTGGAACCCAAACTCCCCAGACAGCAAGATTTGGGTAGGTTGAAATGACACCTGGATTGATCCCAAGAAATGTGCCGCTAGCCAAGTGGTGTCAAAAACTCGCTGTGGAAAGAATAGTCTATGTTACCCCCTCAATATAACTTTCACTTCCAAAGGAAGGGGCTACCTCAGAACAAAATGGCCTATGAGAATACGTGGGGAATGCAATTCTATATTTATGGCCCCGGTTATGACTTTGGTCTCTGGTTCACCCTCCAGCTTAAAAAGAAAGAAAATCCCACAGCAATAGGGCCCAATCCCCTCAAGCCAGGAATTAAGCCTCCTAAACCTCCCATGCCTAGATCTACCAGAACCCCTCTACCATCTCATAATTCCCGGTTTCCGTCTTTGCCTACTTCCCCAGTCCAGAGTACAGCTGACTCCACCCCCTGGGAACTAATTAAAGGAATGTTTATGGTACTGAACTCCACACAGTCAGAACTCATTGCTTTTCAGCCCAGGTATTTGACAGCTCTGTAAATTATTGTGTAATGGTGCAGATACTCCCCAGGGTGCTCTATCATGATGCAGAATCTTTCGAAGGTCTACTTGGGGGACAAACAACCCAATTGCACCGGGAGCCATTGTCCCTTACTCTAGCCATCCTATTGGGGATAGGAGGTCCTGCAGGAGTGGGTATGGGAACAGCTGCTATGATCCGTGGGTCACAACAATTGGCCCAATTAGAAACATCAATAGGTCAAGATTTGAAGACGTTAGAAACCTCTATCACAGTGCTGCAGGAATCCTTAACCTTTCTCTCTCTCTGCATTTGTTTTACAGAACAGGGGAGGACTAGATTTCCTCTTCATGAGGGAGGGGGTCTCTGTGCGGCACTGAGAGAATACTGTTGTTTTTATGCTGACCCTACTGGAGTTGCAAAATAATCCATGAGTAAATTAAGAAAATAACTTGAATAGCGCCAGAGAGAAAGGGAGATTCAACAAGGGTGGTTTGAGTCATGATTTACCCAGTCCCCCTGGTTAACTACACTCCTATCAGACTTAGCTTGACCCCTGATCATCCTTAAGGTGTTGATAACTGTGGGACCTTGTTTGCTTAACCGCATAGTTTCCTTATTCCAGGCTCAGATTGGGTAGGTAAAACTCATGCTAATCAGACAGAAATATGCTCCACAGGCAGAAATAGAATTTGAGACGCCAGAATAATTATGAAACATTACTTTTAAGATTAAAAGTAGTCAGAAAAAGGAGTGGGAAATGAAAGAATAAAATATATTGAAATTGAAATGTAAAGAACCAGGTTTTGTAAAGCTTTCAAGCTCCACTCAGAACCTGAAATTCCTGTGGCACTTAAGACAATTCCCAGATCTTTCTATTAGATGTGTGTTGAAATCTTCCCTGACCAGGTAGATACTTAACACCCCTTCCCAGAAACCATGCAGATCTGCACGTATACATCTCAGGGCTTCAACCAATCAGTTTAAATGTTAACCCCTTCTCAGGGCTGACCAATCACCCACTGCACGACCTGTTCCCGCCAATGAATGTGCTAATCATGTTTTAGAGTTGTTATTTGATTTTGCTGGGGTATAAGATGATTTTCTAAAAGAGGCTATGATGTATGTAAAAACCCTGCCCTCTCCATAGAATGTATATAAACTCTGCTCAAGTTGTTCTGGGGCTCTTTGTTCTTTGCTCCTCTGAAGTGAGCTCTGAGCCCCAGCATGCTGGACCCACAATAAACCCTTTTGCGGTGGCATGAGACAGTCTCTTGGTGGTCTTTTCCTAAGACGTTCGTCCGAACTTTTCAGTTCCTGACTTCCATCAAGTGAGAATAGGGATCCTTTGGGTCAAAAGAGTTCTTCAAAGCCCTACAGTGGATAGTCCATAGGGGCTTGGGTTTTGTCATGACTCCAAATCACAGAAAGAATCAATAGCTGACAGTCAGTAGGCCTCAAATTGGAGAAGCAGGGCAGTATTAACGGCAGGGCTATTTGATCATTCCTGGTTCAAAGGAAGGGTGTACAGTCCACCCTGATGTTAGGCAAATGAGGGGCAAAAGAGCTTATTTTGGACACTGTCTTGGGCTGCACCCCTTATGGAAACTTTCAGCCAGAGGTTATGATGAGTGTCTATATGGAAGAATATGAGGCCCATGTTGGAGTGTTTTGATTTAATTGCGGTCATTTGTGTGGCGGTCAGAAGAGATGCCTGGGTCCTCTTGGGCCTGAACACTGGTGTGATTCCCCTTAGAGACTGAGTGCTGGAACGGACCTCAGAGAAGTGTTGCCATGAATTGTGTTGGGATTTTAGGAGGCCTCGCATGAGAATTGCCCTTGGAAAATGCGATCAGGGTCGCTTTCCACAGAGACTGGAAATCTCAGCCAGGATATCACATGATTTTATTCTGAAAGACTTGGCAACCATAATTGAGAGTCAAAACACACATGGACCTCACATGTAGACCTCAATGGGCCTGGCTTCATATGACCTTTTGGCCACTCTTTGGGAACCCTTGCCTGTGAGAGTTCTCCAGATCTTTCATTGAATTGAGCTTTCTCACCATTTAAGGGTTCCTAAATGAATTGAAATCCACAGTGCCTCCAATTTCATCCTTGAAAAAGGGCTATATAAATACCATTAAATTTTTGAAATTTCAATGATCTGGTGGCACTGGAGAAACTTTGGGTGTCCTGTTGCTGATCATGAGTATACCAGAGAGTGCCTTGATTGACTGGGTTTCCTGAAAATGGTGTAGAACAGAGAAGTCTATAGGTTGGATCCTGCTGAGTAGTGGGCCTAGAGAAGTGGTGGGCATATGTGTGATAAAACATCTGTGGTAGGGGAATGAGGATCTACCATTGGATTCCAAATTGCTTGGGACTGACATGGTGCAGCCAGCATAAATTTCTATTTAAAGGCATCTTGATATATGGAGAGGTTTCAAGGCAATGTTCAGAATCAGCTTGCTATGTTCAAGGGGGTAAACTATGTGGGTTAGAAACCTGGTTGGTGCATTCTCCTGCAGAACCTGACCCACCACACGTGACATAACTCCCACCAGCACTGTGTCCCAGTTGAGCTCCATGTATTTGGTGAAGCAAATACCAAACTCCCAGTGCAGGAGCAAGAAACACAATGGAGAGTGGAAGAGCAATAAATGACTATACAGTCCACACAGGGAGACACTTAGCCACCAGTGGCCACAGTATACCCACAAAAAGAGAATCCAGCACTCTTCCCTCATGTTCATTGGAATATTACAATTTATGTCCTCCAGGTCACATAGATGCTGACCCAGCTTTGATCATCTCACTAGAAAAAAAGCAAAAGCTCCTGACAACAACATATATTTCAAGTGCCCAAACTCAGAGGCAGTTTCTCAAGAAGTCATTAGGCAAGCAGAGCTCCTTTATTGTGGAGTGTTTACCCTGTCCCTTACTTTTGGAAACTCCTCTACCACGTCCATGGTTGTGAACTCCTTATCATATTCCATTCCAGATAAGTATTCACAGATTTTCTAACACTTCTCCTCTAATTGTGTCTTACTTGGGGTGAAGGTAATGTCAAGGCATTGTTCTGGATGAAAGTGGGAAGATTTTTGTGTAGCACATATTTGCATACACATTGGATAAATTTTCCAATTTTCCATTCAAAATACTGAATCCCTGACATTAACACATACTCTACTAGATTCTGAATACTAATCCTAATATGTTGGAGAAAAATAACCCAAAAAGAATAGAACTACAAGCAGTTCAGAGGAGGCATGGTGTATAGTTGGACTTGCCTTTTGCATAATATAGGGTAGGAGTTATAAATCCAGTCAATTTTTTTTGGAAATAGTTCTCCATATGTTTTTAATGCCTATTCAGGACCTGTATTTTTATATGCACATATAGAATCCTACCTGTTACCACACGTTCATTCTTGTGTGGTGGCTGAATTGGCAGATACAAATTCTGACAAGGGATCACTCCTCCTAAACGCTGTTGGAATTGAAAATTCAACCTATGTGTGAGCTTCCTAGTTGAACAACATTATACATAAATCCATGTTCAGTAAAATGAATTTATTTGAATCTGTGCATGATATATATTTCTTGGTGATTTTCAATTGACATATAGTGCTACTTTTTAATGTCTGTGTATATGTGTGTGTGTGTGTGTGTGTGTGTGTGTGCATGAGTGTGTATATATATATATAAACACACACACACACACGCACACACACACTCTCCAGATTATTCAAAATATGAAATATATGTGTCTTATTTTACACTTCCTAAATTTTTCATATTCATGAATGTGGATTTATAATAATCTTTTCACAAGATTATTCTGAGAAATATTCACATACCTTACTAGAGTCTGACAACTAATCCTAAGATGATGGAGAAAAATAATGCAAACAGAATAGAAATACAAGAAGTTCAGTGGAGGCATGGTGTATATTTGGACTTGCCTTTTGCATGATAAACGCTAGGTGTTATAAATCTAGTAAATTTTCAATTGAAATAATTCTTCATGTGTTTTTAAAATTAACAAATATGTGAATTCCTGTATCCCTTTCTCTGTATCCTATTCATCACATGTATTTTTACATGCACTTATAGAATCCTACCTGGTATCACAGGTACATTTTTGTGAGGTGGCTGACTTGGCCGATACAAATTCTGAAAAAAGATCACTCCTCTTAAACGCTGTTGGAAACGAAAATTCAACCTATGGTTGAGTCCCCTGGTAGAACAACAATATACATAAATCCATCTTCAGTAAAATATATGTTTTGTCATCTGTGGATAATATATATTTATTGATGAATTTTGATTGGCATATATATTACTACTTTTTAATGTCTCTGTGTGTGTTTTGTGTATATATAAATATGTGTATATATATACAAATACACACTCTCCAGATTTTTCAAACTATGAAATATATGTGTCTTATTTAAATTCCCTAAATTCATTCATGTTCATGGACTTGGATTTATAATCAACTTTTCACAAGATTATTCTAAGAAATATCCATCCACCTGAAAAACATATTTGTATCCTAGTACTGAACACTAAGTTGAATGAATGGTGCATACAAAAACTAATATTTCTACAGTAACTGACCCAGTTTAACATCAATGCAAGTAGATTCCGATGGGACAAGGTGTGTATTTTGACGTTCAATTTTATTCAACACTGGTACTTAATATTTCTTCATATAATGGACATCATAGGATATATATTTCATCCACAAATTCACAAATTTATGGGCATTTGTTTCACTTACAATCAATTCCTGCTTTTGAACACATGTATTTCTCCAGGTGTCTTGATTGGTCTTTTCATTAGACTTTTTTCCAAACACATTTTTTTCGATTTCCATAATCAATTTTGAAGCAAAACTCACACACACTTCATGATAAACTATAACCCTAATATTACCAATAGATATATAACTGGTTTGAATGAATGTATGTACATAAATATAAAATTTCCTGTATATTTTCAGTTATCAATTCAATCCATTATTTAAAGTTGAAAACAGTGATACTATTTATTCACAGTATGGTTTAGTCATGCATTATCTCTATATTCATAGAAAAAGGGTGCACCTATTTGTACCCCCAATACTAATTTATATGTCTTCAATATATTGCTCCTAGAAATGGTGGAAGAAATACTCATGTCATCTGATCTACATATATATTTTATCAGTGTAATATTCTGGACACAAAAAAAGCAAATGTCACACTTATGTTTGTACCAAATCCTAAATAGAAAGTGTGCATGGATTACTAAAAACACCCATGTCCAGGTTGCCTAATGCTCTCAAATGTCTATCCTATTGGTGACTACATATTTGTTTCTTCCTAAGATTATATATTCAATCTCAAGCCTGTTGAATATGTCTAATCCTATCACTCACTATATACTTTGCCTGATTTCCTAATGTCTCTATTGATATCTGCTTTCCTACATATTTTTTCCAGTTCATCACTGTGACCGACTCTTCACATGTGCGGACATTTACATTCACTCTCTAACCAAAACTCTATTGCTAAAGAACTTTTGGTCCAAATCCTATACTCACTTTTCTATCTAAACCAACACTATCTTCCTAATCCTATCGACTATGCCTTTTTGACTGGATGTTCTCTTAGACATTCAATCAACCAAGGTACATGGTCCTTTGCCATTGTTTATCTATTTATTTGAGACATCTGTGCAGAACATAGTTCAAAGGTAAGTATCCCACTAAAGTGACCAATGCCCTTCTGGGCTTCAAATCTTACCTAGAATTCTGTTTTCATACTTATATTTCACCTCTATATTATTAAATATCACAGAATACCAATACCATTATTCATCCAGCAGAATGATTCCTAACCCTAATCAAACCTGTTATTAACCCTAATCATACACTGTTCCCTAATTTAACTTTACAAAAGAGCAGGCACAGAGTTGGTCTTACAATACAGGAATATAGGGAATCTTTCACCTGCTGAGAAGCTCAAAGGTCCATGTAGATATGATCCCTGGAGAAGATGTAGGGAACTATGAAGGACCTGAGAAAGCGAAAGTCCTATTACATGGCAAAAAAAAACCTGGTCAGGACGAAGGGATGTGTCTGAATCAGCCTCTATCTTTTTAATGTAGAGAAGATAAACCAAACCAGGCCTGTGTGGAGAGCTGTTCCAAGTGCCTATGGTTAATATAACATTCTAACTTGTGAAATTGTCACAGGAAATAGGGGCAGCCTCCATCTCAAAGGACCGTTTGAAGAAACTGTTAGGACAAAGTGGTTGCCAAGGCAGTGACCTCATTCAGTTTCTGAAGGAAGTGACCTTACCTAATTTCCTTGGTGATGGAACTCTCTGAACTTGGAATCCAGGAAGCCAAGCACCCAGAGGCAGGCCCAGTCTCAGTCCCAGTGGTCTCACTTGTTTAGACTTACCAAGGACAGAGTCCGTCTTTCTTGGTAAATACTGATGTGAGTATGGCCAAATGCCAGGAGAGCTCTGAAGAGCGGCCTTTCCTAAGAACGCAGGTAGTGGCTCACTGCTGGGCCCTGACAACTTCACAGAGTTGGCCAAGTAGACCAGATCTTAGACAGGACAGGCCATTTCGGGGGAACAAAAAATGGCCCACCAGTCAGAGGACTCTCTGGATAGTCACATACCTACTTGGGGGAAAGAGGTATCTTTGTGGGTATGGGTGTGAGTTTGTGGTTTTGTCTCATGTTCTAAGAATACGTAGGAAAGGCAGTTTGTTTGGTTTGGAATGGACTGTGTCTAGTAAGTCCTTTGACAAGGCGAGTGTTTCTATGTCTGTGTATCCCACTGTGTCTGTGGTTGTAGATATTAGAAAAGAGAATGCATCAATGGATGTGTTATGTCTAGTAGAAAGCTTCTCAGCATTCATCCTCCCTAATTTATGAATGGACTGTGGCTTGCCTTATAGATGTACAACACCTACAATCTTCCTAAGTTCCTGTATTCTTCCTGATTTTGGCCTCTCTCTAGAATAGGCTCATGATTTTGTTTCCAAGTTATGTACCACCTCCAAGCTCTGTGACATGGCTATGTACTGGATAGCTGAAGGGAATGGGAGCATATCAGAAAACTCAGATATCAGTGTGACTAGGAGAGTCTCAGTGGAGAAACCCTGCTTTGGGTCTTTTGCTTACCTATTTGTCCGTTGCCCTGAATGTCAGGAAGGTCTTTGCCTCAGGTCGCCCCTTTGTGAAGCCTGAAGAAAACAGTTTTCAGATGGAAATGAATGGGCATCACCTTGGGCTCTTTGCTTAATTGCTTTGGAATGGGATGAGTCTGAATCAGCCTCTTGGTTCTGTGTGAGGCTGTGGCTTAGATTCTCAGCACCTGTTGGGTCTAAAGAAAGATCCCATGTGTGCATCCAAAACGAAAATGGCCAAAAGAGCAGTCATTGTGCATGAAGTCTCTCACCTTCCTCTGTAATGTTCCTTCCTCCGTCAAGTGAGAATAGGGATTCCTTGGGTCTAATGAGTTCTTCAAAGCTCTGTAGACTCTAGCCCATTGGTGCTTGGGTATTCTCATAACTCCAATTCACATAAAGAATCTAAACTCCACAGTCAGTAGGCCACAAATTGGAGAAGTGAAGCAGTATTAACAGCAGGCATATTTAATCACTCCTGGTTCACAGGAAGGGAGTCCGGGCCTTTAGGGAAATGAGGGGTAAGGGAGCTTCTTTTGGACACTGTCTTGGGCTGTGCCTCTCAAGTAAACCTCCAGCCAGAGGTTATTATGAGTGTCTTTATGGAAGAAGATGAGTCCTAGGTGGGAGTGTTTTGGTTTTAAATGTGATCACTTGTGTGGCGGTTGGAAGAGATGATTGGTTACACCTGGGCTTCAACTCTGGTGTGATTCCACTTAGAGACTGATTTCTGGAACTGACCTCAGAGAAGTATTGCAATGAATTGTGTTGGGATTTTAGGAGGCCTCGCATGAGATTCGCCCTTGGAAAATGAGTCTTGGCCCAGGGTTGCTTTCCACAGAGCACTGGAAATCTCAGCCAGGATATCACATTATTTTATTCTGAAAGACTAGGCAACCATAGTTGAGAGTCAAAACAAACAAGGACCTCACATTGTAGACCTCAATGGGCCTGGCTTCATGTGAACTTTTGGCCACTCTTTGGGAAGCCTTGCCTGTGAGAGTTCTCCACATCTTTCATTGAAATGAGCTTTCTCACCATTTAATGGTTCCTAAATGAATTGAAACCCACAGTGCCTCCAACTTCATCCTTGAAAAATGGTTAGATAAATACCATGAAATGCTTAAAATTCCCATGAGCAGGTGGCACTGGAGAACCTTTGGATGTCCTGTTTCTGATCATAAGTATACCTGAAGGTGCCTTGATTGACTGGGTTTCATGAAAATAATATAGAAAAGACATGCTAGTAAGTTGGAGGCTGCTGAGTAGTGGACCTAGAAATATTGTGGGCAGGTGTGTGATAAAAAATCTGTGGTGTGGCCATGTGGATATGCCATTGGCTTCCAAATGGATTAAGACTGATATGGTGCAGCCAGCAGACCCTTCTATGTAAAGGCATATTGTGATATTGAGGAGTTTCAGGGCAATGTTCAGAATCAGGTTACTATGCTCAAAGAGGCAAGCTTGTGGGATAGAAGCCTGGTTGGTGCATTTTCCTGCAGACCCTGACCCACCAAACGTGACAGAACTCCCTCCAGCACTGTGTCCCAGTTGAACTCCTTGTTTCGTGAAGCAAATACCAAACTCCCAGTGCAGCAGCAAGAAACACCACGAAAGATGGAGTATGAACAAATGGGTTCACAGTGCACATGGGGAGACACTTAGCCCCCAGTGGCCACAGTTTACCTACAAAGAGAGGATTTAGCAATGCTTCCTCATGTTCATTTTAAAATAAGTAACCATGTCCTCCAGGTCCCATAGATGCAGACACAGCTTTGATGGTCTCACTACAATGGAAGCTAAAGCTCCTGAGAACAACATATATTACATGTGCCCAACCTCAGAGGGAGTTTCTTAAGAAGACTTTAGGCCAGCAGAGTTCCATGTGTGTGTGTGGTGAGCCGCTTCTGCAGATTATGGTCGCCATTGCAGGATGGTGCTGGCTCCACTGTGGTCTGTAACAAACAACTCCTTGTTTGGGAGAGTTGGTGCATGGTTTTTCAGCACCCTGTGAGAAAGTTCCACGTGGAAGCTTTGCATTGGGGCTTGGGATGCTTTATTAAGGCTGGAAGGGGCATCCAACAAGGAAGAAGAAGAAATATCAAAGGCCTGAATAAACTGCTGAAAGAAGATTCCTGAGTTGCGTCTTCCTTGCGGGCAAGGGGTCGCGACAAGAGGTGCTGAAAACCCGGGAACCAGAACTTTCAGCAGTCAGGGGTGGTGCACCGGTTAGTCCCAGGTAAGTGGGACCCGCGGTCAAAGCGGAGGTTAGTCCCAGGTAAGTGGGACCCGCGGTCAAAGCGAGGATTAGTCCCAGGTAAGTGGGACCCGCTATCAAAGCGGCAGCTCCTCTGTAAAGCCAGAGAGAGCATTACATCTTATTGCAGCTGCACTGTGTACTTTCGCTCTTACTTTCACTTTTGTTTTTTGTGTGTCTTTTGTTGTGTCATGAGTGCCGTATCTTCAAGTCCGCTTCTCCTGGCCCTAGATAACCTGTTACGTTGCAAGGGCCTAGAAGTGAAACGTAGTACTTTACAGAGATTTTTACGGAAGACAGATATTGCTGCACCGTGGTTTGCGTTCTCGGGCAGCCTTACTATACCTAGCTGGGATAAGTTAGGCACAGATCTTGACTTTGCTTCTGAGCAGGGCATATTAGAGGGTGGGGTGATACCCCTTTGGAAGATGATCCGTAGTTGCCTCGCAGATGCAGATGTCAGGAAGCACTTACTAAAGGACAAGAAGTTTTTGAGCAACTACATGAGGAAAAGTCTGAAGGATCACATAGTGAAGTGGCAGAGAACATTGGGAGTAAGAGTAGTGAGAAGGCAAAAGAGCCTGAAACTAAAAATAGGAGAAGGCTCTACCCAGACTTGGCTGAATTAAAAACGCGTGAGAACACAAGCGGCTCAGAGAGTTCTGAGGACCTTGATATATTGTTACAACAACTACGAAAGATAAAAGTGAAGAAAAAGAAAAAAGGGATACAGGGCACGCAGGCCTACTGTCAAAAGGGGACGGGATCCAATTTCGGTCAACAACACTCTGAGGAGGAGGAGGTAGAATATCTCAAAGAAGATATGGTGCCGGTTGCCCCACCCCCGTATGTGGGGGGGAGCCAAAATTCCGGGAGATATTTTCATGCGCAAGTTTGGAGGACAGTTAATACAGATATGGGACTTGCATACCCTGTATTTCAGGACAATAACAGGGGAAGATATCATGAGCCTTTAGACTTTAAGAAAATTAAAACCTTGGCGGAATCTTTCCGCACTTATGGCGTGGATGCCGCTTTCACCCTTACTCAGGTGGAGGGACTTGCTAGATTTTGTATGACTCCTTCAGATTGGGCTAGCCTTGTTCGGGCTTGTGTTTCTCCAGGTAAATATTTGGACTGGAGAGCCTTTCTGCTAGAGGGCGCTGTTGAGCAGGCCGCCCAAAACTATGCGGCGGGACACCCCCATTGGGACAAGGATATGCTTTTAGGACAAGGCAGATTTGCTAATCAACAGACAGGATTCCCTCCTGAGGCATATGATCAAATTAACAACATTTGCATTCGGGCATGGAAGTCACTTCCAAATAGAGGAGAGGTGTCTGGTTACTTGACTAAGATTCTGCAGGGCTCTACAGAACCCTTTTCAGATTTTGTAGCAAGGATGGTGGAGGCCGCTGGAAAGATTTTTGGGGACCCTAATAGGCACCTACAGGGGCGTAAGCATCCTGTGCTAGCTCATCAAAAGCTTAACAGGTTTGGTCTGGGTTTTTCCTAGGGGCCACTGGGGCTCAAATACCCATAACATGGCTCACCGAGGAGCCTGTTTGGGTGCCTCAGTGGCCTCTTCCCTCGGCTAAACTGGCAGCAGCCCATGATCTAGTCAAAGAACAACTTGATTTGGGTCACATCCAACCTTCTACTTCTCCATGGAATACTCCCATATTTGTCATTAAGAAAAAATCAGGGAAGTGGCGCCTACTGCATGATCTACAAGCAGTTAATGCTCAGATGCAACTTATGGGACCCATTCAAAGAGGGCTGCCTCTGCTCTCCTCTGTTCCTCAAGGCTGGGATATAATTGTTATTGACATTAAAGACTGTTTCTTTTCCATTCCTTTGCATCCTAAAGTTTCACAACGTTTTGCTTTCACCCTTCCCTCGTGTAATCACGAAGAACCAGATCAAAGGTTTGAGTGGGTGGTGTTGGCACAGGGGATGGCTAACAGTCCCACGATGTGCCAAATGTATGTGGGGAAGGCACTCGCACCTCTCAGACATAAGTATTCCTCCACCAAGATCATTCATTATATGGATGATGTGTTATTGGCCGCAAAATTAGAACAGACAGTTAATGAGGCTTATAAAGAACTCGTGATGCTGTTGCCTCAACATGGACTGCACATCGCACCTGAAAAGGTTCAAACAGGGGATTCTATCAGGTATTTGGGAGCGACAATTGGGTATGACAAATTAAAACCACAAAAAATTACCATCAGGACTCAAGATTTCCAAACTCTAAATGATTTTCAAAAATTGCTGGGAGACATTAATTGGATAAGAGGATATTTACATATTCCTAATATTGTGCTCTAGCCTTTGTATGCTACTCTTAACGGTGATCCAGATCTTGCTTCCCCTCGTAGCCTCACTACTGAGGCTAGAGTGGCCCTTATAAAAGTAGAAAAAGCTATACAGCATGCCACTCTATGCAGGCTCCAGAGTGATAAACCTTTCCAGTTATGTGTGCTTGCCACTATGCGGCAGCCTACTGGAGTACTGTGGCAAGATGGGCCTTTACTATGGATCCACCCACATGTATCCCCAGGAAAATCCTTAGAATATTATCCTGATGCTGTTGCAGCGTTGGCACTTAAAGGGATTCAACAAAGCATTCAATTTTTCGGCAAATCACCTTCTTCTCTTATCATACCCTACACTAAAGCTCAACTTAATGTTTTATGTGCTACTCTAGACAACTGGGCTATTCTGTGTTGCTCGTTTCAAGGGGGTATTGATAATCACTACCCTTCTCATCCATTACTCCATTTTGTTAAAGAACATCCCATCATTTTCCCTAAGGTAACTTCATCCAGTCCAATTCCGGGGGCTGTTAACATTTTTACTGATGGTTCCAAGTCTGGAATGGGAGCTTATGTAATTAATGACTCTCCCCCTATCCAGCATCAATTTGCTCCTGGAAATCCACAATGGATAGAACTACAAATTGTTATTGAAGTTTTTAAACAGTGTTCTTTTCCTTTTAATCTTATTTCGGACTCCAGGTATGTGGTACAAGCACTAAAAGTCCTGGAGGCCGTGGGAGCTATTAGTGATGCCCACAATGTGTCTGCTTACTTTACTCAGCTTCAACAGCTTATCTCTAACCACACTGCTTCTTTTTATCCAATGCACATCAGGGCTCACACCTCTCTTCCTGGTACGTTATCCCAGGGTAATGCCTGTGCGTGCGGACTTAGCCACTAGAGGTCAATTGATATGCTTGGCTTCCTCCTTAGAGGGGGCTAAGTTGTTTCACCAAATCTTCCATGTTAATGCATTAATGCTGCACAGGCATTTTTCCATTTCAAGAGCGGATGCTCGGCAGATAGTATTGCAATGTCCCCACTGTGTCACATTTCTTCATCGCCCTAATTATGGAGTAAACCCACGGGGATTAAAGCCATTGGTTGTTTGGCAAATGGATGTGACACATATACCTGACTTTGGTAACCTCAAGTATGTGCATGTTTCCGTTGATACGTGCTCTGGAATTATCCATGCTTCTGCTTTATCAGGAGAAAAGGCACGTAATGTCATTACTCACTGTTTAGAGGCATGGGCAGCATGGGGTGCACCTGCATCCCTTAAGACTGATAATGGACCTGCTTATACTGGCAGACAATTTACAGCTTTTTGTTCTACTATGGGAGTGCAACTTACTCATGGTTTGCCTTACAATCCTCAAGGACAAGGCATTGTTGAGTGTGCTCATCGCACCTTAAAGGAAACTTTACAAAAACAAAAAGGGGGAATAGGAGCTGAACACACTCCTAAAGAACGCCTGTCCTTAGCTCTCTTTACCATTAATTTTTCGAATTTGGATATTCATGGTGGCTTTGCGGCCGATAGACATGTGTCCCCTCAGCCCTCTGTGATTGGCTATGTTAAGTGGAAGGATGTTCTTACGGGCCAATGGAACGGCCCTGACCCCGTGCTGACATGGGCACGAGGATCTGTATGTGTTTTTCCCCAGGATCGTACGGAACCATTGTGGGTCCCTGAACGCTTGACAAGAAGAGTCTCGACATCAACTGACCAGCAACAAGAGATACCACAACAATTCTTTGATGAGGATCTTCATTCTGCTAAGTGCTCTGGCTCTGGTGCTGGTGCCGATGGCACAGGCGACACCAATGCGGTGGTGGGCAGTGGCACGGGCATGGCCAATGCCGATGCCGGTTCATGGTAATTCTAGTGTCCTCCCCACTCTTTTTTCTACCTCATGTGAGATGTCTGCTCCCTGTGCCTCTCCTAGAGGGGACATGGAGAGAATTTTTAATCAATCTCAAGTTAATCTAACAGGAGTTTTTTGTTTCAGACTTAAAAACGCTAATTGCATTAGCCTTAAGACCAAAAATTTGACTAACTGGGAGGACCCATTGTGGTCCAATCAGGTCTCAGGGAGCATTATCAGTGCTGTATTGAGCAAGGTAGCTTCGGGGAAGCAATCAGGCTCAGGAACCCCCGCAAACAGTAGCTCTGCTCTTAACATAACTACCTTGGCTATTATCTCCGAGGTACTAATCCCAGTGCCTCCTTCTTCTAGTAGTATTCATGATGCCACTCATTTCAAGGCCTCTCCTTACTATTCCCCTAATCTTGGTTTCCCCCCAACATTTACGCCTTGTCAGGATCATTCATGGGAGAAACATCAAGTTGCTAAAGTTTCTCCCTTTCCCCCTCTCTTAAGAAGTATGTTTATAACTTTAACAATAGTGCCAGCTCCTCTACAGGAGTAGGTTGGTCCTGGTTTCAATGGCTGATTTCCAATGAAAAGGGGGCTTCAGCCGATATTTCTGCATTGGCTCAGTTGGTAGGAGCCAAAAGTTGGCTGACTAATGTTTCTGGTACTGTTAGGGAAAGTGAACGAGGTAAGAGACTTACATCTGTTTCATTCAACTCTCTGTTGTATAATGCCACAATGCCTCCTGCAATGGTCTGTGTCCAATCCCCCTTCTTATTCCTTTTGGCTAAGGCCACCTTGTCGGGGATGCTGGATTGTTCTCATACTACCAGTCTCTTATCTGAGTGTTGGAATGGTTCCTGGACTGTAGCAGTGGTTATGAAAATTCCAACTTTTGTCCCAATCCCGGTCACTGCGGATCATGATAAATTCCCTATTGTTGAGCTACTTAGAGTCCACAGAGATTTTGGAATCACAGCGGCTATAGTGACAGCCGTGGCGGTATCTGCTGCTGCAGCGGTTACGGCCGGAGTGGCTATGGCCAATCAAGTACAAACTGCTGCCACCATTAATCAAGTTGTCCAACAAACTTCCACCATACTTGAATCCCAAAATACAATTAATCAACATATTTTGTCAGGGATTTTAGCTGCCAACCAAAGAATAGATTTACTCCAAGCTCAGGTAGAAGAATTGGCTGACTTAGTGCTTTTGGGTTGTGTTGACCAACGTGCACATTTATGCATAACCTCTGTCAGATTTAATGATTCCAGGAATGTTTCCCGCATCATTGGCGAATATTTGGCTGGAAATTGGTCCATGGAAGCGGAAGACATGATCCAGTCTCAACTAACCCAGATAGGTGTCTTGAATAACACCCGTGTTGATCCCGTGACTTTGGGTCAATTCACCGATTGGATATCTTCTGCTTTTTCCTTTTTTAAACAGTGGGTGGGGGTAGGCATTTTTGGTGCAATGTGTTGCTTCGGTATGTTTCTCTGTTTGTGGTTTCTCTGTTGCCTCAAGGCCCGCAATGCTCACGATAAGGCTATGATCATCCAAGCTCTTGCAGCTTTAGAAAATGGCAATTCACCTCAAGTCTGGCTTGCGCATCTTAAACAGTAAATCTTTGACATGGTCGTTGCACCCCAAGTTATTATAACATTGCACTGGGATCGGCATGTCTTTCCTCGTTATTCTCTTAGTGTTGGAAAGCCCTTGCACTCTGCCGGTCTTGCTGCCATTGCACGCAGGTGGGTTTCCACACTAATGCTTCTCTATCGCCTTAAAGTCCGTGCCTTTCTTTCAGGGTGCTGTCAACTCGTTTGTCGTTGTGTACAGCCACAGTTCAGCCTCAGCTGTCCCCCTTCGTCCACCTTCGTCATGATACAGGATGCGAGGCAAGGCACTGCACTTGAGTGATCCTTGAAGTGGACCTCAAGGAGAGCATGTCCTATTGCATGCGGGTTTGATGTCCACGCCCCGCCACACGAAAAAGGCGTCGGCTGATATAGCTTCAGATCTGGGGAAGGGCCCTCCTTAGGACTGAGCCATACTATGCAGCCACTTCTGCACAGTGGGATAGGACCTCTACTCTCGCCTGTATTGTTTTCAGAAAACAGAAAGGGGGAACTGTGGTGAGCCGCTTCTGCAGATTATGGTCACCATTGGAGGATGGCGCTGGCTCCACTGTGGTCTGTAACAAACAACTCCTTGTTTGGGAGAGTTGGTGCATGGTTTTTCAGCACCCTGTGAGAAAGTTCCATGTGGCAGCTTTGCATTGGGGCTTGGGATGCTTTATTAAGGCTGGAAGGGGCATCCAACAAGGAAGAAGAAGAAATATCAAGGGCCTGAATAAACTGCTGAAAGAAGATTCCTGAGTTGCGTCTTCCTTGTGGGCAAGGGGTCTCGACATTTGTGGAGTGTTTACATTGTCCCTTACTTTTGGAAACTCCTCTACCACCCCCAAAGTTGTGAAAATTGAGCAGTTTTCATTGCAGATATATATTCACAGATTTTTCTAACTCTTCTCCTCTAACTGTGTCATACTTGGGGCGAAGGTAATGTCACAGCATTGTTCTGGATGAGATTGAAAAGATTTTTGTGTAGCAAATATTTGCATACACATTGGATCCATTTTTCAATTTTCCATTTGAAATACTGAATACATGACACTATCCCATACCCTACTAGCCTTTGACTATTCATCCTAATATGATGGAGAAAAATAACCTAAACAGAATACAAATACAAGCAGTTTAGAGGAGGCATGGTATATAGTTGAACTTTCCTTTTGCATGATAAATGGTAGGTGTTATAAATCTAGTCAATTTTTAATTAAAATAGTTCTCTATGTGTTTTTAAAATTAACTACTATGTGAATTCCTCTCTCCCTTTCTCTGTAGCCTATTCATCATCACATGTATTTTTATATGCACTTATAAAATCCTACCTGGTATTATAGGTACATTTTTGTGAGGTTGCTGACTTGGCAGGTAAAAATTGTGAGAAGAGATCACTCCTCCTAAACGCTGTTGGAACTGAAAATTCCACCTATAGGGGAGCTTCCTAGTAGAACAACATTATACGTAAACTCATGTTCAGTAAAATAAATATTTTTACATATGTGGATGATATATATTTAAAGATGAATTTCGATTGGCATATATATTAGTACTTTTTAATGTCTGTGTGTGTGTTTTGTGTATATATGTATATGTGTGTGTATATATATATATATATATATATATATATATATATATATATACACTCTCCAGATTTTTCAAACTATGAAATATATGTGTCTTATTTAAATTCCCTAAATCCATTCATGTTCATGGACTTAGATTTATAATCAACTTTTCACAATATTATTCTTAGAAATATTCATCCACCTTAAATACATATTTGTTTACTAGTAGTGAAAACTAACTTCAGTGAATGGTGTATACAAATCCTAATAGTTCTACAGTAATTGACCCAGTCAAACATCAATGCAAGTATATTCCTATGGGACATGATATGTAATTTGATGTTTATTTTTATTCAACATTGGTACATTATTATTTCTTCAGTTTTTGCACATCATAGGATATATATTTCATCCACAAGTGAGCAAATTTATAGGCATTTGTTTCAACTTTAATCACTTCCTGCTTCAGAACACATGTATTGTCAGGGTTTCTTGACTGGATTTTTCATGAGACTTCTTTCCAAACACATTATTTTCGATTTCCATAATCACTTTAGATGCAAAACTCACACACTCTTCATGATAAACCAAAACACTAATATTACCATTAGATGAATAACTGGTTGGAATGAATGATTGTATATCCATATAAGATTTCCTGTAATTTTTCAGATATCAAATCAAACCATTATTTAAAGTTGGAACAAGTTATATTATTTATTCACAGTATGGTCTATTCATACTTTATCTCTATATTCATAAACACAGGGTACACCTATTTTTACCCCCAATACTAATTTATACGTCTTCAATATATTGCTCCCAGAAATGGTGGAAGAAATACTTATGTCACCTGATTTATGTATACATTTTATCACAGTAATATTCTGGACAAAAATTGTAAAGGTCACACTTATGATTCTACCAAAGCCTAAATGGAAAGTGAACATAGATTACTAAAAACATCTATTTCAAGGTTGCCTAATGCTCTCAAATGTCAATCCTATTGGTAACTACGTATTTCTTTCTTTCTAAGATTATATATTCAAACTCAACCCTGTTGAAAATGTCTAATCCTCTCACTCACTTTATACATTGCCTGATTTAGTAATGTCTCTATTGATATCTGCTTTTCTACATATTTTCCCCAGTTCATGATAGTGACTGACTCTTCATATGTGCTGACATATACATTCGCTCTCTAACTGAATCCCTATTGCTAAAGAACTTTTGGTCCAAATCATATACTCACTCTTCTTCCTAAACCTACCGACTATCCTTCAAATCCTAATGACTATCCTTTTTTGAGTGGATGTTCTCTTCTACATTCAATCTTCCAAGGTACAAGGTCCTGTGCCATTGTATATCAAATTTTCTGAGACATCTGTGCAGAACATAATTCAAAGCTAAGTATCCCAATCAAGGGCCCAATGCCCTTGTGGGTTTTAAATCATACCTAGATTTCTGTTTTCATAATTATATTTCACCTCTACATTCTTGTAAATATCGCAGGTTCCCAATACAATTATTCATGGAGCAGAATGATTTCTAACCCAAATCAAACCTGTTATTAACCCTAAACATACACTGTTCCCTCAATCTCATTTTACAGAAGAGCAGGGACAGAGTTGTTCTTACAATACAGGAAAGTAGGGGACATTCAACCTGCTGAGAACCTCAAAGGTCCATGCAGAAATGATACCTGGAGAAGTTGTAGGCAGGTATGAAGGACCTAAGAGAGCAAAGGCCAATTTGCATGGCAAACAACCTGGTCAGGATGAAAGGATGTTTCTGAATCAGGCTCTCTCTTCTTATTGTGGAGAAGATGGACCAAACCAGGCCTGTGTGGAGAGCTGTTCCCGGGTGCCTATGATTGATATACCATTCTAACTTGTGAAAGTGTTAGAGAAAGTAGGGACAGCCACCATCTCACTGGACCTTTGGAAGCAATTGTTAGGACAAAGGGGTTGCCAAGGCAGTGACCTCATTCAGTTCCAAAGAAAGTGATGTACCTCATTTCCTTGGTGATGGAACTCTCTGAACTTGGTATCCAAGAAGCCAGGCACCCAGATGCATTCCCAGTCCCAGTCCCAGTGGGCTCACTTGTGTGGATTTACCAAGGACAGTTAGTCTTTCTTGGTATCTACTGATGTGAGGATGGCAAAATGCCAGGAGAGCTCTTAAGAGGGACCTTTCCTGATAAAGCAGGTAGTGGCTCACCACTTTTTCCTGACAACTTCACAGTGTTGGCCAAGGAAACAAGAGAGGGTACAGGCCATTTTGGGGGAACATAGTATGGCCCACCAGTCAGAGGACACACCGGATAGTCAAAGACTTACTTGGGGGAAGGAGGTGCCTTTGTGAGTGTGGGTTTGTTGTTTTCTCTCATGTTCTGAGAATAGGTAGGAAAGGCGTTTTTTTTTGTTTGTTTGTTTGTTTGTTTGTTTGTTTGGAGTGAACTGTTTCTAGTAAGTCGTTTGACAAGGTGAGTGTTTCTATGTCTGTGTATCCCACTGTGTCCGTGGTTGTAGACACGAGAAAAGACAATGCAACAATGGATGTGTCCTGTCTACTAGAAAACTTCCCAGAATTCATCCTGTCTAACTTATGAATGGAGTGTGGCTTTCCTTATGGATGGGCAAAACCTACTACCTTCCTAAGTCCCATTTTTTCTTCCTGAATTCTGGCCACTCTCCAGAATAGGATCATGGATTTGTGTCCAAGATAGGTGCCAACTCCAACGTCTGTGACATGGCCTTGTACTGGATAGCTGAATGGAATGGCCAGTATCTCAGAAAACTCAGATATCAGTGTGACCAGGAAACTCTCAGTGGAGAAACCCTGCTTTGGGTCATTTGCTAACCTATTGTTCTGTTGCCCTGAATTTCAGGAACGTCTTTGCCTCAGGCCACCCCTTTATGAACCCTGAAGAAAACAGTTTTCAAATGTAAATGAATGGGCATCACCTTGGATTCTTTGCTTAATTTCTTTGGAATAGGATGTGTCTGAATCAGCCTCTTGGCCCTGTGTGAGGCTGTGGCTTATATTCTCAGCACCTGATGGATCTAAAGAAAGATTCCATGTGTGCATCCAAAACCAAAATGGCAAAATATTCAGTCATTGTGAATGAATTCTATTGCCTTCCTCTGTTAGGTTCCTGAAATCCATCAAGTGAGAATAGGGATCCTTTGGGTCAAATGAGTTCCTCAAATCTCTGCAGAAGGGCTTGTCTTTTCTCCTGATTCCAATTCACATAAAGAATCTAAACCCCACAGTCAGAAGGCCTCTAATTGGAGAAGCGGAGCAGTATTAAGGGCAGGAATATTTGATCACTCCGGTTTCACAGGAAAAGTTTCCAGCCCACCCTGACTTTAGCCAAATGAGGGACATGGAGCTTATTTTGGACACTCTTTGGAATGTGCCCCTCATGGAAAGCTCCAACCAGAGGTTATGATGAGTGTCTACATGGAAGAAGATGGAAGCCATGTGGGAGTGTTTTGGTTTTAATTGTGGTCATTTGTTTGGCGGTGTGGAGAGATGACTGGGTCAACCTGGGCTTGAACTCTGGTGTGATTCCCCTTAGAGACTGCGTTCTGGAACTGACTCAGAGAAGTATTGTCATAAATTGTGTTGGGATTTTATGAGGCCACGCATGAGAGTCGCCCTTGGAAACAGAGAGCTTGGCCCAGGGTGGCTTTCCTCAGAGTACTGGGAATCTCAGCCAGGATATCACAGGATTTTATTCTTTAATACTTGGCAGCAATAGTTGAGAGTCAAAACACACATGGAACTCATATTGGAGAACTCAATGGGCCTGGCTTCATGTGACCTTTTGTCCACTCTTTTGGAAGCCTTGCCTGTGAGAGTTCTCCAGAGCTTTCTTTGAAATGAACTTCCTCAACTTTTAATGGTTCCTGAATGAATTGAAACCCACAGTGCCTCCAACTTCATCCTTGAAAAATGGCTACATAAATACCATGAAATTTTTGAAATTCCCATGACCTGGTTGCACTGGAGAACCTTTGGATGTTCTGTTGCTGATCATGAGTGTACCAGACCGTGCCTTGTTTTACTGGGTTTCATGAAAATGGTGTAGAACAGAGATGCCAGTATATTGAAGCCTGCAGATTAGTGGGCCAAGAGCTGTGGTGTGCAGGTGTGTGAAAAAATATCTGTGGTTGAGACATGTGGATGTCCCATTGACTTCCAAATAGCTTGTGGCTGACATGGTGCAGCCAGCAGGCTCTTTCTTGTAAAGGCATCTTTTTATATGGAGAGGTTTCAGGGCAATCTTCAGAATAGGGTTGCTATGGTCAAGGAGAAAGCTATGTGGGATAGAAGCCTGTTTGGTGCATTCTCCTGCAGACCCTGACAAACCACATGTGACATAACTCCCTCCAACACTGTGTCCCAGATGAACTCCTTGTATTTCATGAAGCAAATACCAAACTCCCAGTGCAGGAGCAAGAAACACCATGGAAAGTGGAGAATGACCAAATGGCTTCACAGTCCACACGGGGAGACACTTACCCACAGTGGCCACAGTTTACATACAAATGGAGAATTCGGCACTGCTGTCTCATGTTCATTGGACATAGATGCAGGGTCAGCTTTGATGTTCTCACTACAAAGGAACATAGTTTCTGACAAGCTCCTGAGAACAACAAATATTTCAAGTGTCCAACCACAGAGGCAGTTTCTCAAGAAGTATTATTCCGGCAGAGCCCCATGTACGTGGAGTGTTTACCCTGTCCCTTAGTTTTGGAAATTCCTCTACCACCTCCAAGGTTGTGAACTCCTGATTATTTTCCATTGCAGATATGTATTCACATATTTTCTAACTATTTTCCTCTAATTGTGTCTTACTTGGGGTGAAGGTAATGTAAAGGCATTTTTCTGGATGAGAGTAGGAAGATTTTTGTGTAGCACATATTTGCATACACATTGGATACATTTTCCTATTTTCCATTCAACATACTGAATCCCTGACAATAACCCATACCCAACTAGACTCTTACTGATAATCCTAATATGATGGAGAAAAATAACCCAAACAGAATAGAAATACAAGCAGTTCAGTGGATGTATCACATATATTTGGACTTGCCTTTTGCATAACAAATTGTAGGTGTTACAAATCTTGTCAATTTTAATTGATATAGTTCTCCATGAGTTTTTAAAGTTAACAACTATGTGAATTTCTGTCTCCCTTTTTCTGTAGCCTATTCAGCACATGTATTTTTATATGCACATATAGAATCCTACCTGGTATCACAAGTACATTATTGTGATTGCATGCATTGGCAGATACAAATTGTGAGAAGAGATCACCCCTCCTAAACACTTTTGGAATTTAAAATTCAACCTATGGGTGACCTTCCTAGTGGAATATTATACATAAATCCATTTTCATTAAAATATAAATTTTTCCATCTCTGGAGGATATATATTTCATGATGAATTTCGATTGGCATATATATTGCTACATTTTAATGTCTCTCTGTGTATGTTTTGTATATATATATATATATATATATATATACTGTCCAGATTTTTCAAAATATGAAATATATGTGTCTTATATACACTCCCTGAATTCATTCATGTTCATGTATGTGGATTTATAATCAACTTTTCACAAGATTTTTCTCAGAAATATTCATCCAAGTGAAATACATGTTTGTTTCCTAGTACAACAAACTCGCTACAGTGAATGGTGGTTACAGATCCTAATATTGCTACACTAACTGACTCAGTTTAACATCAATGCAAGTAGATTCCTATGGGACATGGTGTGTATTTTGAGGTTCATTTTCATTCAACACTGGTATATTACTATTTCTTAAGTTTTTGAACATCATAATATATATATTTCATCCACAGGTTCACAAATTTATATGCATTTGTTTCAGTTTCCATCATTTTCTGCTTCAGAACACATGATTTCCTCCAGGTTTCTTGACTGGCCTTTTCATGAAACTTCTTTCCAAACACATTATTTTCGATTTTCATAATCAATTTTAAAGCAAACCTCACACACTCTTCATGATAAAGCATAACCCTAAAATTACCATTAGATGTATAACTGGTTGTAATGAATGGATGTATATCAATATAAAATTTCCTGTATATTTTCAGATATCAATTCAATCCATTATTTAAAGTTGGAGCCAGTTATATTATTTATTCACAGTATGGTCTATTCATGCATTTTCTCTATATTCAGAGACACAGGGCACACCTATTTTTACTCCCAAAATTAATTTATATGTCTTCAAAAACTTGTTTGCAGAAATGGTGGAAGAAATACTCATGTTCCCTCATGTACATATACATTTTATCACAGTAATATTCTGGACACAAAATGCAAAGTCACATTTATGATTGTACCAAATCCTAAATGGAAAGTGAGCATGGATTACAAAAATCATCCATCTCCAGGTTGCCTAATGCTCTCAATTGTAAATCCTATTTGTGACTATATATTTGTTTCCTCCTAAGATTATATACTCAACCTCAAGCCTGTTGAAAATGTCTAATCCAATCACTCACTTTATTCTTTTCCTGATTTCCTAATATCTCTATTGATATCTACTTTCCTACATATTTTCCCCAGTTCATCTTTGTGACTGACTCTTCACATGTTCTGACATTTACATTCACTCTCTACTCGAAACCCTCTTGCGAAAGAACTTATGGTCCAAATCATTTACTCACTCTTCTTCCTAAACCTACCGACGATCATCCTAATCCTACTGACTATCTTTTTTTGACTGGATGTTCTCTTCTACATTCAATTATCCAAGGTACAAGGTCCTATGCCATTGTATATGGATTTATCTGAGATAACTGTGCGGAACATAATTCAAAGATAAGTATCCAACTCAAGGGCCCAATTTGCCCTTCAGGGCTTCAAATCTTACTTAGATTTCTGTTTTCATAATTATATTTCCCCTTTCTTGTAAATATCACAGGTTTCAAGTACCATTATTCATCCCACAGAATGATTCCTAACTCAAATTGAACATGCTATTAACCCTAAACATATACTGTTCCCTCAATCTAACTTTACAGAAGAGCAGGATCAGAGTTGGTCTTACAAAAGAGGAATGTAGGGGATCTTCCACCTGCTGAGAACCTCAAAGGTCCATGCAGAAATAATCCCTGGAGAAGTTGTAGGCAGCCATGAAGAACCTGAGAGAGCACAAGTCATCTTCCATGGCAAACATCCTGGTCAGGATGAAGGTTTGTGTCTGAATCAGCCTTTCTCTTCTTAATGTAGAGAAGATGGACCAAACCAGGCCTGTGTGGAGAGATGTTCCTGGGTGCCTATGGTTGATATACCATCCTAACTTGTGAAAGTGTCACAGGAAGTAGGGGTAGCCTCCATCTATTGGGACCGTTGAATGGAACTGTTAGGACAAAGTGGTCGCCAAGGTAGTGACCTCAGTCTGTTCCTGAATGAAGTGACCTACCTCACTTTCTTGGTGATGGAACTATCTGAACTTGGGATCCAGGAATCCAGGCACCCAGAGCGAGTCCCAGTCCCAGTTCCAGTGGGCTCAGTTTTTTGAAATAACCAAGGACAGTGTCAGTCTTCCTTGGTACCTACTTATGTGAGGATTGCCAAATGCCAGCAGCGCTCTGAAGAGTGTACTTTTTCAGAAAGCATGTAGTTGTTCATCGCTTGCTCCTCACAACTCCTCAGAGTTGGCCAAGGAGACCAGATCTGAGACAGGACAAGCCATTTCAGGAAAACATAGTAGGGCCCACGAGTCATTGGACACTCCTGATGGTCACAGACCTATTTGTGAAAACGAGGTGCCTTTGTGGGTGTGGGTGTGAGTTTGTGATTTTGTCTCATGTTCTGAGAATAGGTAGGAAAGGTGGTTTGTTTGGTTTGGAGTTGATTGTGTCTGGTAAGTCCTTTGAGGAGCCGAGTGTTTCTATGTCTGTCCATCTCTCTGTGACCTTGGTTGTAGATATTAGAAAAGAGAATGCATCAATGAATGTGTCCTGTGTAGTAGAAATCTTCCCAGAATTCATCCTACCCAATTTATGAAAGGAATTCAGCTTGCCTTATGGATGGGCAATGCCTACTATCTTCCTAAGTTTCTCTTTTCTTCCTGAATTTTGCCACTCTCCAGAATAGGATCATGGTTTTGTGTCCAAATTATTTACCACCTCCAATCTCTGTGACATAGCCATGTACTGGATAGCTGAAGGGAATTGGAGCATCTCAGAAAACCCAGATATCAATGTGACCAGGAAAGTGTCAGTGGGGAAACCCTGATTTGGGCCTATTGCTTACCTATTCTTCTGTTGCCCTTAATGTCAGGAAGGCCTTTGCCTCTGGCCACACCTTTGTGAAGCCTGAACAAAACAGTTTTCAAATGGAAATGAATGGACATCACCTGTGGCTCTTTGCTTAATTGCTTAGGAAAGGGATGTGTCTGAATCAGCCACTTGGCCCTGTGTGAGGCTTTGGCTTAGATTCTCAGCACCTGATGGATCTAAAGAAAGATCCCATGTTTGCATCCATAACCAAAATGGCAAATAATGCAGTAATTGTGGATGAAGTCTCTCGCCTTCCTCTGTAAGGTTCCTGACCTCCATCAAGTGAGAATAGGGATCCTTTGGGTCAAATGAGCTCTTCAAATCCCTGCAGAGTCTAGCCCATAGTTGCTTGTGTTGTCTCATGACTCCAAATCACATACATAATCAATACATGACAGTGAGTAGGCCTCAAATTGGAGAAGCACAGCAGTATTTAGGGCAGGCCTAATTGATCACTCCTGTTTCACAGGAAGTGTTTCCAGGCCACCCAGACTTTAGGCAAATGAGTGGCAAGGAAGTCTATTTTGGACACTGTCTTGTGCTGCAACCCTCATGGAAACATACAGCCAGAGGTTATGATGAATGTCTATATGGATAAAGATGAGGGTCATGTGGGAGTGTTTTGGTTTAAATTGTGGTCATTTGTGTGGCAGTTGGAAGAGATGACTGGGTCCACCTGCTCTTGAACTCTGGTGTGATTTCCCTTAGAGACTGAGTTCTGGAACTAACCTCAGAGAAGTATTGCCATGAATTGTGTTGGCATTTGAAGAGGCCATGCATGAGAGTCACCCTTGGAACCTGAGATCTAGGCCCAGGTGGCTTTCCAGAGAGCACTGGAAATCTCAGCCGGAATATCACATGATTTTATTCTGAAAAACTTGGCAGCCATAGTTGAGAGTCAAAACACACATGGACCTCACATTGTAGACCTCAACAGCGCTGGCTTCATGTGACCTTTTGGACACTCTTTGGGAAACCTTGCCTGTTATCATTCTCCAGAGCTTTCATTGAAATGAGCTTCCTCACCATTTAATGGTTCCTGAATGAATTGAAACCCACAGTGCCTCCAACTTCATCCTTGAAAAATGGCTAGATAAACAAAATGAAATTTTTGAAATTCCCATGACCAGGTGGCACTGGAGAACCTTTGGATGTCCTGTTGCTGATCAAGAGAGTACCAGACAATTCCTTGATTGACTGGGTTTCATGAAAATGGTGTAGAACAGAGATGCCATTAAGTTAGAGCCTGCAGAGTAGTGGGCCTAGAAAGTGGTGTGCAGTTGTGTGATAATACATTTGTGTTGTGGCCATGTAGATCTGCCATTGGCTTCCAAATTGCTTGTGACTGACATGGTGCAGGCAGGAGACCCGTATATGTAAAAGCATGTTTTTATATGGAGAGGTTTCAGGGCAATGTTAAGAATCAAGTTTCTATGCACAAGTTGGCAAGCTATGTGGGAAAGAAGCCTGGTTGGTGCATTCTCCTGCAGACCCTGACCCACCGCAAGTGACAGAACTCCGTCTAGCACTGTGTCCCTGTTGAACTTCTTGTATTTTGTGAAGGAAATACCAAACTCCCAGTGCAGCAGCAAAAAACACCACGAAAAGTGGAGGATGACCAAATGGTTCCACAGTCCCCACGGAGAGACACTTAGACCCATGTGGCCACTGTTTACCTACAAAGAGTGAATTCAGAACTGCTGCCTCAAGTTTACTGGAAAATAAGAAACCATATCCTTCAGGTCACATAGATGTAGACCCAGCTTTGATGGTCCCACTACAAAGAAAGCTAAAGCTCCTGAAAATAACATATATTTCAAGTGCCCAACCTCAGAGGAAGTTTCTCAAGATGTCTTTAGGCTAGCAGACCTCCATGTTTGAGGAGTGTTTACCATGTCCCTTACTTTTGGAAACTCCTCTACCACCTCCAAGGTTGTGAACTCCCGAGAATTTTCCATTCCAGATATGTATTCACAGATTTTCTAACACCACTGTTCTAACTGTGACTTACTTCAGATGAAGGGAATGTCAAAGCTTTGTTCTTAATGAGAGTGGGATGATTTTTGTGTAGCACATATTTGCATACACATTGGATTCATTATTGTATTTTCCATTTGAAATATTGAATCCCAGACAGTAACCCATAGCAAACTAGACTCTGACTACTAATCCTAATATGATGCAGTAAAATAACCCAAACAGAATAGAAATGCAAGCAGTTCAGTGGAGGCATGGTGTAGAGTTGGACTTGCCTTTTGCATAAAAAAGGGTAGGTGTTATAAATATAGTCAATTTTCTGTTGAAATAGTTCTCCATGTGTTTTTAATGTTAACAAATATGTGAATTCCTGTCTCCCTCTCTCTGTAGCCTATTCAGCACATGCATTTTTATATACACATATAGAATACTACCTGGTATCACACGTACATTTTTGTGAGGTGGCTGACGTGGCAGATACAAATTGTGAGAAGAGATCACTCCTCCTAAAAGCTGTTGGAACTGAAAATTCAATGTATGGGTAAACTTGCTAGTTCAACAACATTATGCATAAATCTATCTTCAATAAAATGAATATTTTTGGATCTGTGGATGATATATATTTCATGGTGAATTTCGATTGATATATATATATTGCTATTTTTAATGTCTCAGTGTGTGTGCGTGTGTGTGTGTGTGTGTGTGTGTGTGTATACACACACACTCTCCAGATTTTTCAAAATATGAAATGTATGAGTCTTATTATACACTCCCTAAATTAATTAATATTCATATATGTGGATTTATAATCAACTTTTCACAAGATTATTCTCAGAGATATTCATCCACCTGAAATACATATTTCTTTCCTAGTACTGAAAACTAACTTGAGTGAATGGTGCAAACAAATCCTAATATTTCTACAGTAACTGACCCAGTTTAACATCAATTCAAGTAGATTCCTATGGGACATGATGTGTATTTAACGTTAATTTTTGTCAACACTGGTACATTACTATTTCTTCAATTAATGCACATCATAGGATATATATTTTATCTACAAGTTAGCAAATATTTAGGCATTTGTTTCACTTTCAATCACTTCCTGCTTCAGAACACATGTACACTTCCGGGTTTCTTGACTGGTCTTTTCATGAGACTTCTTTCCAAACACATTATTTTCAATTTCCATAATCACTTTTGAAGCAATACTCACACACTCTTCATGAGAATCCATAACCCTAATATTACAATTAGATATATAACGGGTAGGATTAAATGTATTATATCAATATAAGATTTTCTGTATATTTTCAGATATCAATTCAATCCATTATTTAAAGTTGGAACCAGTTATATTATTTATTCACAGTATTGTCTATTCATGCATTATCTCTATATTCATAGACACATGGTTCACCTATTTCTATCCCCGATACTAATTCATACATCTTCATTATATTGCTCCCAGAAATGGTGGAAGAAATACTCCTGTCACCTGATCTACATATACATTTTATTACAGTAATATTCTGGACACACAAAGGAAAGTTCACACTTATGATTGTACCAATGTAAAGGTCGGCCGAGCATTGGAGGAAGAAACCAGGAAGAGACTGTCTCATGAAACAGCAAAGGGCTTTTTGGGGGTCCAGCATGCTGGGGCTCAGAGCTCCCTTGAATAGAGAAGAGAGCCCTGAGAACATCTTAAGCAGAGCTTATGTACTTTACTTGGTGAGCGCAGGGAGGGAAATTTATTGATTGGTCATGTCGAGTGAGTGGTTTGCGTGCCAATGGGAGAGGGAGTACATTCTGCAGTTTGGCAGTTGGGGACAGCACATTCTGGGAACAAGATTAGCAAACAGTTCTCAAGATTTCAACAGTGTTTTGTTAAGCATACAGAAAAACAGGTATTACAAGTACCTATTTTATTAACCTTTCATTCCCCACTTCTCATTCTGGTTACTTTTAATCATAAAAGTGATCATTGGGGGGTCTCTGATTTTATGTCTCCTAGGGAGGTATATTGTTGTCTGATTACCATAAGTTTAACTTATCCAATTTGAGCTTGTAGAAAAGAAACTACATGGTTGAGCAAACAGGTTCCTACAATTAGCATTAATATGAGGATTGTTAATGGACTGGCCAGGGTTGATAAAAGCGTAGGTAACCAGGGGGACTATGTGAACAAAGACACAAACCAACCTTTATGTGCCCCTCTCCTTTGTTGATGCTCTTCAAGGCATCTTTTTAACTTACTCATAAATTTTTTTACAACTCCAGTATGGTCGGCATAAAAACAACATTCTTCCCTCAATGCAGCACAAAGGCCCTCTTCTCTCATGAAGAGGAGGTCCAACCCTCGCCTGTTCTGTAAAACAAATTCAGAGAGAGAGGTTTAAGAGAATGGTCTGAGAATGAGAAAGGAGAGATGTAAAAGAATAATGGGAAAGGGGTTTGGGATTTTCCAGGCAACAAAATGTTGAGCAGTAGAACACGTAGAGCAGAGGAGAAGACAGGAGTGAGTATCCCAAAAAGCCTGTGAGCGATGTTAAATTTTTAGTAACCTGTTTTCACTGATGAAAAAAAAAAAAACTTTAAAGGCCATTTTCATTACATCTTGGATAGGGTGCTGAGGGCTCTCCTTAGCTTTTTGAGCTTTGGTTTAGTTGGTAAGAGGACTTGGTGGGACCTGGTGAGGGCACTGACAGGAGAAGAGAGGAGTGAGTGGGTGGATGGGTACCTTAGTACTTGTTACCTCAGCAAGGGGGCAATGGTCTAAGAGCCGGCAGAGGCTTCGGTTTTTGATGTAGTAATTGGAGGGGAGAAATCAGGTTGCTTATGTGGGAGTGACAGCAGAGAGTCTGGAGCAGAAAGCAGAGGGTGAGGATCTATTAGAGAAGCATAGTTCAGGATGTGAGTGAAGGAGGGAAAAGGCCTCCACATAGGGGAATTTCCTTCCACCATTTGAGCACTTGCCGAAGTCAAAAAGGTCATGCAGAATTTGAGCATCTAGAGACCCCTCTGGGGGCCATCGGTTTTGGTTGTCTAATTGGTAATATGCCCAATGCTGAGTACTGAATTTGATGAGGAGTTTGGGTTCCACCAGGCAGCCCCTGTATGCTTACATCCCATGACTTACAGAAGAAGTCGGCTTTTCCCCCACATAGCCCTGGCTGTTTGTGGGTTTGATAGTCCGCTGAGCAAACATAGTAATCTGGGCTAGCCAACCTGTATCTGGCTCACGTGTCCCTACATCCATAATGTTTGTTTCCATTACGTATGGCACGGAAAAGATTTAATGGAATTTTAGTGGGATCCCCTTCATCAGGGATATCCCAATAGGAAAGACCTATAGCCAGCTGACAAATGTCTGGGTAGAGAGATGGCCACCAGGTCCCTAAGGGGGCTGTATGCAAGATAGAGCATACTTCTAGTACAGGATGATTTGTGATCAGCCATCGCTGCTGAACAGGCTGATGAGGTTTAGGACTACTATTGGCCAAGGGGAGAGTCTATAGCCTTATGCACATGGCGAATACACAATTTGAAAGGATTACCAGTCATTTCTATTTTCCAGCCAGAGTCTGGACAGGGCGCAGGCTTGAGATGAGAGGCATGGATCCCGGAAGTGATTCCCTCTACCTTTACCACTGTAGGTGTTATAAGTAGCACCTGGTATGGTCCTTTCCAGCGGGGTTCCAGGGATGACACCTGATGTCGTCTTATGTAGATGAAGTCTCTTACTTGATATTGATATGGAGTCCCCTCGTCCCCAGTTTGGTAGGTAGTGGCCAGCTGTTTCCACAGATATCACTGTCTTCTTTCAAGAACTTTAACTCTGTCAACTCAGGAGGTGCGGAAGGGATCATTAGGTCTTAGAGTTGGGGTTATGTCCCTTACTGGAGGAGGGACCATAGAGAATTTCATAGCGCGTGAGATTACACAAAGAAACAGAGGGAGTATGAGTATTTCTTGCATGAAACAGTGCATAAGGCAGGAGCATAGTCCAAGTTTTTATGCTGATATCTAAGCTTAATTTTGTTAAGGTCTCTTTAATGCTTCTATTTATTTATTTTACCTGTCCTGAGCTCTGGGGTCTATAAGCACATTGTAACTTCCAATTAATCCCCAGGGTCCTGGCTAACCCCTGACTTACAAGGCCATGAACGCCAATCCATTTTCAGACCCTATTACCTTAGGCAGTCCGTATCTTGGAAAATTATCTTTCAGGATCTTCTTGACCACAATTTGTGCCTTTTTTTTGTGGGAAGGCTTCAATCCATCCTGAAAATGTACCTACAAAAACTTGGAGATATTTAAGTCCATACCATGCTGGCTTAATTTCAGTAAAGTCCACTTCCAAGAATTGTCCTGGTCTGGATCTTTGTAGGTGGTTAACTGCAAGAAACTTGGAAGGGTAAGCATTAACCAATTGACAGGCCTGACAGGCTTTTGTTACTTGTTGAGTTATTTCCTTTCGCTCTGAGTTGGTTAGTGGAAAACTCTGTTCTTTATTCTTCAGGAATGCCTGAAGTTTCTTTGAACCAATGTGAGTGAGTTGATGTACATTTTTAACGTACCATAGGGCTTTCTGAAAATGCAGGCTGGGCTCAGTGAAGTTGAGGATTTCAGTTTCAGTGTCATTAGATGTTGTCAAAAGCTTGCTGCTGCTCAGGGGTCCATTAGAATTGGGCATCTCCTTTTAACAGCGGGTATAAAGGAGCAGCTAAGGACGCAAACCCGCGTATCCATAACCTGCAAAAGCCAGCAGTCCCAAGAAACTCTCTGAATTGTCTGCTATTAGATGGGGGTGGTATATGCTCAATGGTTTCTTTTCTGGGCTCAGTGAGCCATCGTTTACTGCCCCTAAGGGAATATCCCAGGAAGATTACTTCTTTCTGGCAAATTTGGGCCTATTTGGCAGAAGCACTATACCCGAGTTGAGCAAGCTCGGAAAATAGTGCTTGGGTCCCAGACTCACAGTTTTCCTTGGTGTTGGCTGCCAGTAGCAGGTCATCCACATATTGAGGCAGGGTGTCTTCAGGGTGCGTAGTTCTGAAGTTGTTGAGATCTCTGGGGAGGGCTTCATCAAAGAGAGTGGGGGAAATTTTGAACCCCTGTGGGAATCTAGTCCAAGTTAGTTGACCAGACGTTCTGGTTTCTGGGTCTACCCACTCGAAAGCAAATAGCAAATGATTATCTTTATGCAGACGCAAGCAAAAGAAAGCATTTTTTTAAAGTACAGAACAGTATAGCAATTCCGCTCAGGGTTCAGAGTGCTAGGCAGATTGTACAGATAAGGTACCGTGGGGTGAATGTTCTGCACTCTGTTGTTGATCTCTCTTAGGTCTTGAACGAAGCGATAGACCTCAGTTCCTGGATTTTTTTACTGGTACCAGGGACGTGTTCCAGTTTGAATGACTGGGCCTTAGGACCCCTAAGGCCAGATACTTCTGAATACAGGGCCTTATCCCATCTTTAGCTTTCTTGCTCAGAGGATATTTTTTGACATTGATTGGGTGGGCTGTAGTTATTAACCCCACTGTTATTGGAGGTTGTTTCATGGCTAGGCCTAACTCAGCAGTTTTTCCTAGGCATCTGCAAAATCTGTTATCCATTTCTGGGGTAGCTTGCCTGTTTGATCAGTCTTGGGGGGGGTGACGAGTTGATGTTCATCTTCTACTGACATAGTTAAAGCCGTGACTATAGGAGTTTCTACTGAAGGTTTTAGAAATTTCACTCGGGGGCCTTCAGGGATAAAAGTTATTCTGGCCTGGAGCTTGTTGAGCAGATCTCTGCCCATCAATGGGGGGGGGCATTCTGGGATTACTAGAAAGGAGTGATGGATTTTTCCTTTCCCCAGGACCATGGTCCTCTTAGTTGTCTAAGCCCCATATTTACTGCCATTAGGCCCTTGAACTAGAGTCATTTTATTTGATAGATGGCCCAATGGTGTCTTAAGGGCTGAGTATACTGCCCCTGTGTCCACTTCAAAATTTACTCACTGCCGGCAAGTTCTTTGAGTTCTATTGGCAGGGCCAGCTTCCTCCAGGGAAGGAGGGGCTGTGTGTGCCACGGGGTAGTCATCTGGAGAGAGCTGGGCTGGCCTAGATTCCTCCAATGGTGGAGAGTCTGAGTCACCAGCAGGGGAATCACTTAGAGGGAGTTGGGGGTTGGGGGACGAGGACAGGGCATAAGGAGGGGGAGGAGAGTCCAGTAGAGTCTTGAGACTCAGGGAGAACAGAGGGTGGAGGAGGAGGAGCAGAGGGTTTGAGAGATACAATCGTGGGGGAAGCAGTAGGAGCGGGGGCAGGTTCAAGGAAAGGTTTCACCCATGGAGAAGGAGATTTGCAGAGGTCCTGCTAAGTTAAGATATATTGCTGTTGATCTGGATGGCTAAGTGGCCCTGGCTGAAAGACAATATCTCTGAGTTTTTAAATTAGTGAGAAGTAGAAACATCCTTCTGGGGGCCATCCGACTCCGAAGGTGGGTCATTCTGAGGCACAGAGTGTCTACCAGGTTCGGCGTTTTACTGAAAAAGAAAGATTCTGAGCCCTTAAGCAGACTTTGGTCCACTGATCAAGGGTCAGGGACAGAGGCGTTGAAGTGCTCTGTCCCATATGAAAGATACACAAACAGTGAAACCAATGACACACGACACAGACAAGACAAGACAATAAAGACAGGCAATGGACGTCCAGTACTGAGACCAGGACAGAGTAGCCGGCAAAACCTGATGGGCGGGCAATACCGAATCCAAAACAAAATATCACTGAGTCGAGGAGACTATTGTTACTCGATTTCCCGAGACCTCCAGGGCGTCCCCCAGAGACATGACCTGTGGCTCTGTGACACGTCTGTCAGCCACCCTCAGAGAGAGCTCATGCTCATGACCGATAGCCATTATGCCCATCCCTAACCTGAAACCTGAAACCAAAAAGAGGCACCTTACTCACCCTGAGAGGAGCCCATTGTCTGTCTTTCATCCACCACTGCTGGATCTCCCTGCGGCCCTCAGATGTAAAGTTCGGGCGAGCGTTGGAGGAAGAGACCACCAAGAGACTGTCTCATGCAACAGCCAAGGGTCCAGAATTCTGGGACTCAGAGCTCACTTGAATAGAGCAGAGAGCCCTGAGAACAGCTTAAGCAGAGCTTATATACTTTCCTTGGAGAGGGCAGGGAGGGAAGTTTATGGATGGGTCAGGGCGAGTGGGCGGTTTGCGTGTAAATGGGAGAGGGAATACATTCTACAGTTTGGCAGTTCGGGACAGGACATTCTGGAAACAAGATTAGCAAAAAGTTTTCAAGATTTCAACAGTGTTTTGTTAAGCATACAGAAAAACAGAAAGTGACAACTACCTATTTTATGTAATTTCACCAAAGCCTAAATGTAAAGTGAGCATGGATTACTAAAAACATTCTTGTCCAGGTTGCCTAATGCTCACAAATGTCAATTCTCTTCGTGACTACATATTTGTTTCTTCCTAAGATTATATATTCAACCTCAACCCTGTTGAAAATGCCTAATCCTATGACTCACTTAATACTTTGCCTGATTTCATAATGTCTCTATTGATATCTGCTTTCCTACATATTTTCCCCAGTTCATCATTGTGACTGACTCTTCACATGGAATGACATTAACATTCACTCTCTAACTGAAACTCTATTGATAAAGAACTTTGGTCCAAATCCTATACTCACTCTTCTTTCTAAACCTACCGACTATCTTCCTAATCCTAACAACTATCCCTTTTTGACTGGAGGTTCTCTTTGACATTCAATCATCCAAGGTACAACGTTCTATGCCATTGTATATCGATTTATCTGAGACATCTGTGCAGAAAGTATTTCAATGCTAAGTATCCCAATCAAGGGCCCAATTCTCTTCTGGGCTTCAAATCTTACCTAGATTTCTGTTTTTCATACTAGAATCATACGTCTATATTCTTATTAATATCACAGATTCCCAGTACCATTATTCATCCCACAGAATGATTCCTAACCCAAATCAAACCTGATATTAACCCTAATTACACAGTGTTCCCTCAATCTAACTTTAGAGAAGAGCAGGGACAGAGCTGATCTTAAAATACAGAAATGTAGGGGATCTTCCACCTGCTGAGAACCTCAGAGGTCCATGCAGAAAGGATCCCTGAAGAAGATGTAGGCAGCTATGATGGACGTGAGAGAGCAAAAGTCATCTTCCATGGCAAAAAACCTGGTCAGGATGAAGGGAAGTGTATGAATCAGCCTCTCTCTACTTAATGTAGAGAAGATGGACCAAACCAGGCCTTTGTGCAGAGCTGTTCTTTGGTGCCTATGAATTATATATCATTCTAACTTGTGAAAGTGTCACAGGAAGTAGGGGCAGCCTCCAGCTCATGGAACACTTGGAAGCAACTGTTAGAACAAAGTGTTTGGCAAGGCAGTGACCTCATTCGGTTCCTAAAGGAAGTGACCTACCTCACTTCCTTGGTAATGGAACTCTCTAAACTTGGGATCCAGGAAGCCAGGTACCCAGAGCCAATCCCAGTCCCAGTCCCAGTGGGCTCACTTGTTTTGTGTTACTAAGGACAGAGTCACTCTTCCTTGGTACCTACTGATGTGAGGATGGCCAAATGCCAGGGTCATTCTTGAGAAAGCAGGTAGTGTCTCACCACAGGCTCCTGACAACCTCACACAGTTGGCCGAGGAGACCAGATCTGAGAATGGATAGTCCATTTCAGGGGAACATAGTATGACCCACCAGTCAGAGGACACTCCGGATAGTCACAGACCTACTTGGGGGAAGGAGGTGCCTTTTTGCGTGTGGGTGTGAGTTTTTGGTTTTTTCTCATGTTCTGAGAATAGGTAGAAAAGGCGGTTTGTTTGGTTTGGAGTGGACTTTTTCTAGTAAGTTGTTTGATAAGGCGAGTGTTTCTATGTCTGTGTATCCCACTTTGTCCGTGGTTGTAGACATTAGAAAAGAGAATGCATCAATGGATGTGTCCTGTCTAGTAGAAAGCTTCCGAGCATTCATTCTGCCCAATTTGTGAATGGACTTTGACTCGCCTTATGGATGGGCAATGCCTACTATCTTACTACCTTGCTGTTTTCTTCCTGAATTCTGGCCACTCTCGAGACTAGGCTCATGGTTTTGTGTCCAAGATATGTATCACCTCCAAGCTCTGTGACATGGCCATGTACATGATAACTGAAGGGAATTGGAGGATCTCAGAAAACTCAGATATGAATGTGACCAGTAAAGTCTCAGTGGAGAATCCTTGCTTTGGGCCATTTGCTTACCTATTGTTCTATTGCCCTGAATGTCAGGAAGGTCTTTGCCTCAGGCCACCCCTTTGTGAAGCCTGAACAAAACAGTTTTCAAATGGAAATGAATGGGCATCACCTGTGGCTCTTTGATTAATTGCTTTGGAAAGGGATGTTTCTTAATCAGCCTCTTGGTCCTGTGTGAGGCTGTGGCTTAGATTCTCAGCACCTGATGGATCTAAAGAAAGATTCCCTGTGTGCTACAAAACCAAAATGGTCAAAATAGCAGTCATTGTGTATGAAGATTCTCGCCATCTTCTGTAATATTTCTGACATCCATCAAGTGAAAATAGGGATCCTTTGGGACAAATGAGTTCTTCAAATGCCTGCAGAGGCTAGACCATAGGTGCTTGGGTTTTCTCATGACTCCAATTCACATAAAGAATCTATAACTGGCAGTCATTAGGCCTCAAATTGGAGAAGTGAAGCCGTAATAAGGGCAGGCATATTTGATCACTCGTGGTTCACAGGAAGGGTGTTCAGGCCACACTGAATTAGGGAAAATAGGGGCAAGGGAGCATATTTTGGACACTGTCTTGGACTGCGCCCCTTATGAAAACCTCCAGCCAGAGAATTTGATGAGTGTCTATTGGAAGAAGATGAGGGCCATGTGGGAGTGTTTTGGTTTTAATTGTGGTCATTTTTGTGGCGGTTGGAAGACATGACTGTGGCCACCATGACTGGAACTCTGGTGTGATTCCCCTTAGAAACTGAGTTCTGGAACTGACCTCAGAGAAGAATTGACATGAATTGTGTTGAAATTTTAGGAGGCGACTCATGAGAGTCGCCCTTGGAAACTGAGATCTAGGCAAACTCAGATGGAGACTGCTGAATAGTGACACAGAGCTGTGGTGCACAGGTGTGTGATAAAACATTTCTAGTGGGGCCATGTGGATCTGCCAATGACTTCCAAATGGCTTGTGGCTGAAATGGTGCAGCGCGTAATCCCTTATACGTTTGACCTCTTCATATAAAGGCATCTTGTTATATGGAGAGGTTTCAGGGCAATGTTCACAATCAGGTTGCAATGGTTAAGGGGGCAAGCTATGTGGGATAGAAGCCTGGTTGGTGTATTCTCCTGCAGACCCTGACCCACCACACGTATGAGAAATTCCTCCAGCACTGAGTCCCTGTTGATCTCCTTGTATTTTGTGAAGCAAATACCAAACTCCCAGTGCAACAGCAAGAAACACCATGAAAAGTGGAAGATGAGCAAATGGCTTCACAGTCCACACGGGGAGGCACTTAGCCTTCAGTGGCCGCAGTTTCCCAACAAAGAGAGAATTCAGCACTGCTGCCTCATGTTCATTTGAAAATAAGAAACTATATCTTCCAGGTCACATATATGCAGACCCAGCTTTGATGGTCTCACTACAAAGGAAGCTAAAGCTCCTGACAACAACATATATTTCAAGTGGCCAAGGTCAGGGGCAGTTTCTCAAGAAGTTTTAGGCCGGCAGAGCTCCATATTTGTGGAGTGTTTACCTGTTAGACCAGGACATGACAAAAGACCACTGACTCCAATTAAAATCAAATTAAACCAAGCTTATTATTTCCACTGGCTTCCTCTCCCTCTAAAAATGGTGGAAACTAGACAGCAACCCCACCTTTCCTACAGCCCGCCTTTATAGCCCAGAAAGTTACACAAAGGCGGGTTACAGATAAGAGAACTCGGAGAAGCATCACATTAATGCTAGTTTACATTTTTTGTTTTTTGCTGGCCCCTCATCAGAATTTATCAGGACCATTAGAGCCTCAACAACTGTCGTTGTCTGGCCAGGGAAGGCCAATATTTATGAGGTGTCACTAAAGTTTCAGAGAGGGCTGCTATCTGGTCAGAGAGCCAGGCATGGGTGAGTTCAAGGCATGGGCAGGCATTCAAAGCAGATTCAGAATTTGCAGTAATGTATAGTAAAGCCAAAATTATCTTTTCATGGTTTTGTGGCAAGATGGCTCCCAATTTTAATAAATGATCATGTTGGGTCTATCATTCCCCCTTTCTAATGTGCCCCTTCCAAATCTTCGATAGGGTAGGAAAAGAGCAATGAGGGAATTTTAATTCCTCAGGTAACAGTCTCCAAATTTTTAGAACTCACCCAAAACTGGATTCCTGATTTTACCTGACATAATTAATTACTTATATTGATAGTCTATTTATTTTTGGCTCCATAGTTGTTAGACGAGAGGCGTCACTCATTTTGGCGTCTTCAGAGCTGAGAGAGGGTGACGTGAGTGGGCACAGCATATGGGACATGACTTGTCTTTTAGAAGTCAGTTGAGGGACATGGGTTGCCTTTTAGAAATCAGTTCGGTTTGAAGTCTGGTTGGGGAAGAACAGGTTGTAAAGTCATCTGGGGATGGGTTCTTCTATGTGAGAAACAAAAACCATGAGTACTGAAAAAATGTTGCAGCAGCTGGAACATGTCACTGTATAGAAGTTCCCTCAGCAGGCTTTAATATCCCCAGTTATCAGAATGTCAACTTAATATTTAACATTTAGTGTTACATTTGTCCCTCCCCATAAGATACAGTTTAATAATTTAATGTCATCTGATCTAGCAAAATTCTTTTACTAGTATGACCTCTGTGTGTAATAGAGAAACCTTTAATTCTGTTACTCAGGGCTGGATAATCATACTAGCAAACACCAACCCTACCTGTGTAGGTTAGGAATATCTGTAGGCCTTAAACTTAAAATTTGTGCCTCTGGCAGCTCCTCTTGATAGTCACTTTTTATAGTTATCAGGCATTGCTGACTGAGAATCCTTCTTTGTGGCCTCCAGTCTTACTTATTTTGGGAGGATAACATAAAGTGAATACCTTAAAATATTATTATTATTATTATTATTATTATTATTATTATTATTTAAAATGTCAGGAATGGCTGTATTTTGGTTTTAACTCTCTTTGCTAAGTGTTTAAGATGAAGCTGTCAAACTGACTTTTGTTTCTATCTATTGTTAACATTAGCTGAGTTTTATGAAAGTCATTCCTGGGGAAACTTGAGAGCAGCTTCTCAGTTCTGCTGGTGCCATTTGCGCTAGGTGGGTCCAGGTCTTGCTTGACCATGGGGCTTCCCTCGGAAGCATCAAAGATGTCTCCCTTCTCTGATGACTCTATTCTTCATAGAAAATGCACTGATTGGCTTTCTGTTTTCCAGTGGTCTCATTAATCTCCCTGATTGGGAGGTTATGAGGCCCAGAGTTGCAAAGCTTTTAGAGAAGTCCCCTGTTCAATGGATTCAGACTGACTCAGAGGGCAAGAGCCAAATATTGGTTTTCTTGGCTCTTTTCATGTAAATTTAATTTTAAATCCTAATCTTAATTATCCAGCAAATAAATTTTAACAGCCTTATATTAAGAGTACTGGGGTTTAATGTCTATAAGTTTATAATTATTTATCTTTTTATTAATTGGGATCTGTATTGTAGGTGTCTTGTAGGTGATGACTTATTATCTTAAATTAACCCATGCTGTGTTCTTAAAGCGACACTTCTGTAAAACACTAACAGGGAATCTTTAGATCACTTATAAGGAAATTACAAAATAAAATTTTTTAACAAATGTAAAAATACTTAGTTAGTGTAATAGCTCCCCTGAATTTTTTAGCTGAGTTATACATTATATCCCCTGTTTGAGATCCTAGTAATCTTAACAGAAAACAAAACAACTTTTGAACATAACTTTAAATGAAACATAATCTTACCTACAGCTTTCGTAGTCATTCTCACATGTAGTAATATGGGACACAGAGCCTTATCTCAGGTAAGGCAGGGCTCTTTATAAATATTAAGTGTTTTAGTTCTAAAGATGAACTTTGTTTTTTTAAATATCATTTTACAAATTTTATATAAATTGTTTGAGGTCACATGAACATTAGCTAACACCATAGGATATCACATTTAAAACATGAATTTAATACACACTGAAAGTTTTTAAGCTTTGCATAGATAAGGCTCTCATTAACATAAAAATACATTTAAATTGTTCCCCAATGTAAAAAGTAACATAAAACTTTACATATCTTATTGAAAACTGGTAAATGAATGCCCAATATATTTTTTTACTATACAACTTCAGAACACCAGCTTGGTATAATGCTCTTTTAAAGTTTCTACCTTACAGACTTGTATACCTGAAAGATAGGAGCACATTAATAGCATCACAATTACATTGATGTTTCTACATTAAGCAAGTTTAGCTTTTAAAGAAATGGCAGTACAGGGCTCTAAAATAACAGTTCTTATTTAATCAGTTGTTTAATTTTTATGGTTGCTTGCTCTAGAAAAAATAAAACTTAATAAAACACAATGTTATGGGTAAACTTATGTTTTCAGAAATTTTTGTCTCTTTAACACATGACTGATTTTTACAATCTTATACAGACTTTATTACACACTTCTACAGACCTTAGTAAATCAATCAGATATGTAACAAAAGTACTCATGAATGAGTAATCCCATATCAAATTTACTTTACTTATTTATCAAAATATTAGACAAATGTATTGAAGATTGTAAACCATTATTTTTGTTGAAGGAAAAGTCCTAGAACCAAGTCATATTAAAATTTTTGTAGACATTAATATTTTATTAGATTTTTGAACACCTAGAAAAACTTGTAAGCTGAGTTTTAAAGACATTTATTTTTATCTGTTTATCCAATTTAAATTCAACAATTTAAATCACGTGAATTAAAGATCTTTAGATCCACTTCGTAAAATTTGTTTTTATGAGCGTTGTTTTTATGAGTGCACTTTATATATGTTAATTTGTGTATCATATATATGATATACGGACATATGTATATATAGATATACAACACATAACAACAGTGTGTACACATAATAATAGTAAAGGTCTTGTAGCTTTTCACAGGTGAAATATCCATTGCAATGTTTTAAAAACTCCACAGTTGGTCAAAGATAGAACTGATCAGAAAAACATTAACCTAGGTCTGTAGGATCAAAATCATGAGCTCAAAAAAATAAAGAATCTAAGGAAAAAAATAAGAGTTCTAGAAAAAATGACTGGTAATTAATTAGTAAATACCATACAATTTAACTTTTTTTTTCTCTTAGGCCTCAGATCAGTCTCCTACTAAGTTAGCAGGCTTCTTTCATTTGCATTTCAACATAAGTCCTGGCTGAGGTCCAGAAGGAACAGGGAAAAGCTGCTAATCTGAGCAGACACCTCAGGCCTAAGGCATTTCAACCTTAATATTCAGGTTTGGATGTTGAAAATTATCATACAAGTTTAAGATATAATTCACAAAATTTTATATCTTTACATCTTTTTTTTTGTCAACAGATACCATACTATGATTTACTATCCTTGTCCAATTTAATGCACTGCTACACACAGTGACATTTTCCCAGGCTACCCAGTTCAAAATTGGTGAAAAATAGCCTGAATGATTGGGAAGTTACTTGCCAACTTGGAAGTTGTGTTGTTTAGTTTTCAATCCTAAGTATTTAAGTTCTCTGACATGAATTATCTGAAATCATAAACTAAACAATTACCTAAACCCGACTTTTAACTGCAAGATTGTGCAATGCTTTAAAAACCCATTCAGATACCAGATTGTTACAATAAAACATCATCATTTAGACACACATTCAGCTAAGATCATTCCCAAGAAACAATTTATAATATCAACATATCATTGCACATGTCTTAAAGGGCCAGAAAAAAAGACACAAGACAGACAGAAAGGAGCTCCAGAATATGGCTGACAGACAGAAGCCTTTAAAACAGAGCAGATAAGAGAAAAATCAACTACACCAGTGGAACCATAGATGTCCCCACAAGGGAACCAGATGTTTTCACAGAGGGACAACCTGAAATGTAATATCAAGGGTCTCCATGGTTACTTTACTGCATTTAGTGTCCCCTTTTTCTTTTTCTCTTTTTTAAAAAAACAGAGGTGGCATAATCCTTACAGTACAGGGAAGGAAGGAGGTAATTCTCTGAAAAAAACAGGGCTTTGGCAGCTGCTGGGAGTCGCTCAGTCCCTCCTTATACTTACAGGATTAGCTCTTCTGGTTTCGTTCCACCCCAAGCACGCTTCATCTCCTAACATTTCAGTAGTCAGCTCTCAAAAATTTCCGGGGCGGTGGGGGGTACCAAAATTTGTAACTTAAAGTTCACTTCCTGAATTTGAAGTCAATTCATGCCAATTTAATAATGAGGACAGGGTTTGAGAAAAAGAAAAAGGGAGTTTTACTGCTTTGCTAACAAAGGAAAAACACAGGGGTCTCTGCCCAAAGGTTGTAACTCTCTTTGTCTGAAGGGACAAGGGGTTTTAAAGGAGTTTCAATTGTTAACCTGGGAGATACTCAGTTCTTACGTCCCCAGCAGGCATTGCCCTGTGCAGTGTGTGTGCTCCAGGCAGCCAGCTAGTGGCTTCTCTTATCCTGCTTAACAAAGGGGGGTAAAGTTCATCACAGTTCTTTAAAACACAGTTCAAAGGGATGTCAGCCTTACATGCTTTATTACCCATTTTCACGTCCAATATCCTTAAGTTTTTTCCACAGAAATCACACAACAAAACACACAAAAACAAACAAACAAAAAACATGTAGAACACAGAAAATAAAACACACAAAAAAACAGAAACTCGGCGCAGAAACAGAAAAACAGAGGAGCAATGGAACATCTTGCTAATGCTCCGGGATAGGAACTTCTGTGTGTCTGTTGGCACCTCTCTACCCTTTCAGAGGAATTCACTACAGAATAGAACAGAGGACAGAATGATTCTCGTTACTGTCCCAGACAGGAGTATATGTGTGCCTCCCCAGGCCACCTCTCTGTCATCAGAAGAGATCTCCCTTTACCGGATATCAAATGTTATATAGGTGCTACTTACCAATGGAGGCCTCCTCCACCATGAGCTTGCTAATTGTTTTAGTGCGGTGGTTCACTGCAGTTCTCCCCGGAACAAAAGCTCACTCCAAGGCCTTGGAACTTGCCTCTCCAGGACGGAGCCCTGGAGGGAAGGCCAGCTTCAGAATTTCCAGCAGTCTGGTCTTGTGATCTGTTGGGGCAGGTTCATCTCGCTGCGGAACTACAAAATGTTAGACCACGATTCAAGAAAAGACCACTGACTCCAATTAAAGTCAAATTAAGACAAGCTTATTATTTTCAGTGGCTGGGCTGCATCTTCCTCTCAAAATAGTGGAAACAAGACAGCAAACCCACCTCTCCTACAGCCCAGCTTTATAGCCCAGAAAGTTACACAAAAGGGGCGTTACAGAAAACAGAATTTTGATAAGCATCACACTAATTTTTGTTTACATTTTTTTTTGCTGGCCCTAGAATCAGAAATTATGAGGACCATTAGAGCCTCAGAGAGGGTCGTTGTATGGTCAGGGAAGGCCATTATTTATGAGGTGTCACTGAAGTTTCAGAGAGGGCTGCGATCTGGTCAGAGAGCTAGGCATGGGGGAGTTCAAGGCACGGGCAGGCATTTCAAGCAGGTTCAGAATTTGCAGTAATTTATACTAAAGCCAAAATTATCTTTTCATGGTTTTGTTGGAAAGATGGCTCCTAATTTTAATAAAAGCTTAGGTTGGGTGTATCAACCGTGTCCCTTACTTTTGGAAACTCCTCTACAACCTCCAAGGTTGTGAACTACTGAGCATTTTCCAATCCAGATATGTATTCACAGATTTTCTAACTCTTCTCCTCTAATTGTGTCTTACTTGAGGCCAAGGTAATGTCAAGACATTATTCTGGATGAGAGTGGGAAGATTATTGTGCAGCACATATTTGCATATACATTGGATTCATTTTCCAATTTTCCATTCGAAATACTGAATCCCTGACACTAACCCATAGCTTACTAGATTCTAACTACTAATACTAATATGATGGAGAAAAATAACCCAAATAGAATTGAAATACAAGCATTTCAGAGGAGGCATGGTGTATACTAGAATTGCCTTTTGCAAGATAAAGGGTAGGTGTTATAAATCTAGTGAATTTTTTATTAAAATATTTCTCCATGTGTTTTAAAAATGAACAAATATGTCAATTCCTGACTCCCTTTCTCTCTAGCCTATTCCGCACGTGTATTTTTATATGCACATATAGAATCCTACCTGGTATGACACGAACATTTGTGTGAGGTGCCTGACTTGGCAGATACAAATTGTGAGAAGAGATCAATTCTCGTAAACGCTGTTGGAACTAAAAATTCAACCTATGGGTGAGCTTCCTAGTAGAACATAATACATAAATCCATTTTCAGTAAAATAAATATTGTTTTTCCATCTGTGGTTGGTATATATTTTATGATGAATTACGTTTTTCATATATATTGCTACTATTTAATGTCTGTGTGTATTTTGTGTGTATGTATGTGATGTATGTGTGTGTGTGTGTGTTTATATATATATATATATATATATATATATATATATATATATATACACTCTAAAAATATTTCAAAATATGAATTACATGTGTCTTATATACACTCTCAAAATTCATTCTTTTTCATGTATGTGGATTAATAATCAACTTCTCACAAGATTTATCTCAGAAATATTCATCCACTTGAAATACATATTTGTTTTCTATAACAGAAAACTCACTACAGCGAATGGTGGTTACAAATATCTATATTTCTACAGTAACTGACCCAGTTTAACATCAATGCAAGTGAATTCCTATGGGACATGATGAGTCTTTTGACGTTCAATTTCATTCAACACTGGTACATTAATATTTCTTCAGTTTTTGCACTTCATAATATATATATTTCATCCACAAGTTCACAAATTTATATGCATTTGTTTCACTTTCAATCACTTCCTGCATCAGAACACATGCATTCCTCCAGGTTTCTTGACTGGTCTTTTCATGAGACTTCTTTCCAAACACATTTTTTTCAATTTCCATAATCACTTTTGAAGCAAAACTCACACACATCATGATAAACCATAACCCTAATATTACCATTAGATGTATTACTGGTTGGAATGAATGATTGTATATCAATATAAGATTCCCTGTATAATTTCAGATGTGAATTCAATCCATTATTTAAAGTTGGAACCAGTTACATTACTTATTCACAGTATGGTCTATTCATGCATTATCTCTATTTTCATAAACACAGGGTACATCTATTTGCACCCCCAATAATAATTTATAGTCTTCAAATATTGCTCCCAGAAATGGTGGAAGAAATACTCATGCACCTGATCTACACATACATTTTGTCACAGTAATATTCTGGACACAAATGCAAAGTTAACACTTATGATTGTACCATATCTTAAGTGGAAAGTGAGCATGGATTCCTAAAACATCCATTTCACCTTTGTCTAATGCTCTCAAATATAAATCCTATTGGTGACTACATATTTGTTTCTTCCTAAGATTATGTATTCAACCTCAAGCCTGTTGAAAATGTCTAATCCTGTCACTCACTTTATACTCCTTCTGAATATACTCACATGAATAGAGCAGAGAGCCCTGAGAACAGCTTAAGCAGAGCTTATATACTTTCTTTGGAGAGGGCAGGGACAGAAATTTATTGATGGGTCAGAGCGAGTGGGCGGTTAGTGTGAATCTGGGTGAGGGAATACATTCTGCAATTTGGCAGTTGGGGACAGCACAATCTGGGAACAAGATTACAAACAGTTCTCAAGATTTCAACAGTGTTTTGTTAAGCATACAGAAAAACAAGAAGTTACAAGTACCTTTTTTATTAACCTTTTATTCCCCACTTCTTCTTCTTGCTACTTTTAATCATAAAGGTGATTATTGGGGCATGTCACATTCTATGTCTGCTAGAGGGGTATTACCATAAGTTTAACTTGTCCAATTTGAGCTTGGAGAAAAGAACTTACATGGTTGAGCAAACAGGGTTTTATAGTTAGAAATAATATGAGGATTATTATTGGACAGGCCAGGGTTGATAAAAGCGTAGATAACCAGGGGGACTGTGTGAACCAAGACTCAAACCACCCTTTTTGGGCCTCTCTCTCTCGTTGACGCTTTTCAAGGCATCCTTTTATTTTACAACCTCAGTATGGTCGGCATCAAAACAACATTATTACATCAATGCAGCACAAAGGCCCCCTTCTCTCATGGAGGGGAGGTCCAACCCTCAACTTGAGTTTAAAACAACTTCAGAGAGAGATGTTAAAGATTCCTGCAAAGCTGTGATGGAGGTTTCTATTATATTTAAGTTTTGGTCTCTTGCTGCTTCTATTTGGGTCATTTGTTGTGTACCATGGAGCAGGGCAGAGGTTCCTGTGACTACCCCTGCCACAACTCCAATTCCTAATATGATGGCTAAAGTGAGGGATATATGTTCCCAGTGGAACCTGGTTGTATGCCCCCCTGTTTGAACTTCAAATGAACCTTGGTCATTATAGAGCAATCTGGGACACATCTTCACCATTACACAATTAATCACATCTGTTGACCATTTCATGAAAACATAAACAATGTTTAAGTATATAGAATTATACTGTTGTAGGGACGGACAAGGCACGGCACCTAAGATAGCACCAAAGACAGGGAAACAGTCCTATTTGGTTGCAACCGGATTCAGAGGGCATTGCTTCTGTTGTAATCAATTAACTCCCTGAACCCCAATTTTAGGTAGTTTTACAATTTTGTACCCAACATGAAAGAGAAGGGACTCAGAAGTTCACAGTCTGCAGAAATTCACAAAACGAAGCTTTTTTTTTTTCTGTTTTTTCCTCTATTGTGGGCAAGTTAACTTTTCAAGGACACCTGGGAGGCAGAGAGCTTTTTTTTTCCTTTTCTTTTATCCCCCTGCCAACTGTTACCATGGAGCCCAGTTTGTAACTTTTTATCTTAGAAATGTAGCCATCTCTGTGAAGCCCCAGCTCAAGGCCAGAGGCCTTGTTCACATATTCTGTGAAAAACTATTAAGGGGGTGTCTAGCTTAGGAGTGATGATTTTTCCAGCCAGTAGGCAAGTAGAACAGGGCAACAGAATAAGAGGAAGTTAATCTACACTGAACTCATTTATAGAGACTCTTTTGCTGAAAGTCCTAAAGTCAGCCATGGTGAAGACTTCTGGAGAAGTTCAGTGAAGATTTTTCTGAGGGCCTGGTACAGAGGGGGAAGATGGGGAAGGCGGGAGGTGAGAACAGCTCCGTGGATCTCAGAATAAGGAAGGAGAGATGTAAAAGAATAATGGGAAAGGATTTTGGGATTTTCCTAGCAACATAAATTGAGCAGTAGAAACGGTAGAGCAGAAAGGAAGACGGGAGTGAGTATCCCAAAAAGCCTGTGAGGGACTTTAAAATTTAGTAACCTGTTTTCAGTGATGACAAAGCAACTTTAAAGGCCATTTTCATTACATCTTCGATAGGGGTCTGAGGGCTCTCCTAAGCTGGTTTGAGCTTTGGGTTAGGTGGTAAGAGGACCTGGTGGGACCCGGTGTGGGCACTGACAGGAAAAGAGAGAAGTGAGGGGGTGGATGGGTACCTCAGTACCTGCTACCTCAGCAAGGGGGCAATGCTCTGAGAACCGGTGGAGGTTTTGGTTTTTGATCTAGTAATTGGAGAAGAGAAATCAGGTTTGCTGAGGTGGGACTGACAGCAGAGAGTATGGAGCAGAAGGCTGAGTTTGAGGAACTATTGGAGAAGCATAGTTCAGGATGTGAGCGAAAGAGGAAAAAGGCCTTCACATAGGGGAATTTCCTTTCACCCTTTTGAGCACTTGCAGAAGTTAAAAAGGTCACACAGAATTTGAGGATCTAGAGACTCCTCTGGGGGCCATCAGTTTGGGTTGTCTAAGTGGTAATATGGCCAATGCTGTGTACTGAATTTGATGAGGATTTTGGGTTCCACCAGGCAGCCCCTGTATGCTCAAATCCCCATGACTTACAGAAGAAGTCGGCTTTTCCCCCTCACAGCCGTGGCGGTTTGTGGCTTTGATAGTCTGCCGGGCAAACATACTAATATAGGCTAGCCAACTTGCATCTGGATTGCCTGTCCCTACAACCATAATGTTTGTTTCCATTATCTATGGTACGGAAAGGATTTAATGGAATTTTAATGGGATCCTCTTCATCAGGGATATTCTAATAGGAAAGACCTATAGCCAGCTGGCAAATGTCTGGGTGGAGAGATGGCCTCCAGGTCCCTAAGTGGGCTGTATGCAAGAGAGACCATACTTCTTATCTAGTAGGATTTGTGATCAGCCATCGCTGCAGTAGGGGCTGATGAGCGTTAGGACTACGGGTGGCCAAGGAGAGAGTCTATAGCCTTACCCACGTGGCGAATATGCAATTTGAAAGGGTTTCCAGTCTTTTCCAGTTTCCAGCCAGAGTCTGGACATGGCAAAGGCTTGAGATGAGACGCATGGATGGAGGAAGTGATTCCCTCTACTTTTACTGCTTTAGGTGCTATAAGTAGCACCTGGAATGGTCCTTTCCAGCGGGGTTCCAGGGCTGACACCTGATGTCATCTTATGTAGAGGAAGTCTCTTTCTTGATATCAATGTGGATTCCCCTCGTCCCCAGGTTGGAAGGCAGTAGCCAGCTGTTTCCACAGGTATATCTGAGTTCTTACAAGAGATTTAAGTCTGTCAAGCAAGGGTGTGTGGAAGGGATCCTTAGGTCTTAGAGTCTGGGTTAGGTCTCTTAGTGGAGGAGGGGCCCCATAGAGAATTTCATAGGGGGTGAGGTTACACAAAGAAACAAAGGGAGTATTTCTTCATGAAACAGTGCATAAGGCAGGAGCATAGTCTAATCTTTTATGCCGGTCTCTAAGCTTAATTTCGTTAAGGTCTCTTTAATGGTTTTATTTATTTTTTTTACGTGTCCTGATCTCTGGGGTCTATAAACACAATGTAACTTCCAATTAATCCCCAGGGTCCTGGCTATCCCCTGATTTACCTGGCCCATGAAGGGTCTTCAATTATCAGACCATGTTACATTAGGCAGGCCGTGTCTTTGATAAATATCTTTCAGGATCTTCTTGACCACAATTTGTGCCGGTTTTCTTTTATTTTTTTTTGGTGGGAATGGCTTCAATCCATCCTGAAAATGTATCTACAAAGACTAGGAGATATTTAAGCCCATACCTTGCTGGCTTAATTTCAGTAACGTTCACTTCCCAGAATTGTCCTCGTCTAATTCCTCATAGGTGCTTTCCTGTAGGAAGCTTGGAAGTGTAAGCATTAACCAATTGACAGAACTGACAGGCTTTTGTTACCCATTCAATTATTTCCTTTCACTGTGAGTGAGTTAGTCTAAAACTCTGTTCTTGATCCTACAGTAATGCCTGCAGTTTTTTTGAACCAAGTTGATTGAGTTGATGTACATTTTTAACGTAGTGTAGGGCTTTCTGAAATTGCAGGCTGGGCTCACTGAAGTTGAGGAGTTCATTGTCAGTGTTCTTAGATGTTATCAAAAGCTTGCTGGTGCTCAAGGGTCCATTGGAATTGGGCATTCTCATTTAACAGCGGGTATAAAGGAGCAGCTAAGAACACAAACCCAGGTCCATAACCTGCTAAAGCCAGCAGTCCCAAGAAACTCTCTATGTTGTCTCCTGTTAAATGGGGGTGGTATCTGCACAACGGTTTGTTTCCTGGGCTCAGTGAGCCATCATTTACCGTGCCTAAGGAATACCCCAGGAAGATTACTTCTTGCTGGCAAATTTGGGCCTTTTTGTCCGAAGCTCTCTACCCGAGTTGAGCAAGCTCAGATAATAGTGCTTGGGTCTCAGACTCACAGTTTTCTTTGGTGTTGGCTGCCAGTAGCTGGACATCCACATATTGAAGCAGAATGACTTCGGGGTGTGTAGTTCTGAAGTTGTAGATATGTCTGTGAAGGGCTTCATCAAAGAGAGTGGGGGAGTTTTTGAACCCCTGTGGGAGTCTAGTCCAAGTTAGTTGAAAAGACGTTCCGGTTTCTGGGTCTACCTACTCGAAAGCAAACAGCAACTGACTATCTTTATGCAGAGGCAAGCAAAAGAAAGCATCTTTTAAGTACAGAACAGTATACAATTTTCACTCGGCCACAGCAAAGAGGTTATTGGGGGTCCAGCATGCTGGGGCTCAGAGCTCACTTAAATAGAGCAGAGAGCCCTGAGAACAGCTTTAACAGAGCTTACATACTTTTCTTGGAGAGGGCAGAAAGGGAAATTTATTGATTGGTCAGGGCGAGTGTGCGGTTTGCGTGCACCCGGGTGAGGGAGTATATTCTGCAGTTTGGCAGTTGGGGACAGCACATTCTGGGAACAAAATAGCAAACAGTTCTCAAGATTTCAACAGTGGTTTGTTAAGCATACAGAAAAACAGGAAGTGACAAGTGCCTATTTAATTAACCTTTCACCTAAGCAAAATGGAAAGTGAGCATGGATTACTAAAAACAACCATGTCCAGGTTGCCTAATGCTCTCAAATGTTAATCATATTGGAGGCAACATATGTCTTTCTTCCTAAGATTATATTTTCAACCTCAACCATGTTGAAAATGTCTAACCCTCTTACATTATACTTTGCCTGATTTCCTAATGTCTCTATTGATATCTGCTTTCCTACTTATTTTCCCCAGTTCATCATTGTGACTGACCCTTCGCGTGTGCTGACACTGACATTCACTCACTACCCAAAAATCTATTGCTAAAGAACTTTTGTCCAAATGCCAAAATCACTCTTTTTTCTAAACCTACAGGCTATCTTCCTAATCCTACCGACTATGCCTTTTTGACTGGATGTTCTCTTCGACATTCAATCATCCAAGGTAGAAGGTCTTATCCCATTTTATATCGATTTATCTGAGACACCTATGCAGAATGTAATTCAAAGCTAAGTATACTAATCATGGGCCCAATGCACTTCTAGGCTTCAAATCTTACCTAGATTTATATTTTCATACTTATATTTCACCTATATATTCTTGTAAATATTGCAGATTCCCAATACTATTAGTCATCACGCAGAATGATTCCTAACCCAAATCGAACCTGTTATTAACCCTAACCATACACTGTTCCCTCAATCTAACTTTACAGAAGAGCAGGCCCAGAGTTGGTCTTTCAAGACAGGAATGTAGGAGATCTTCCACATGCTGAGAAACTCAAAGATCCATGTAGAAATGAACTCTGGAGAAGTTGTAGGCAGCTATGAAGGACCTGAGAGAGCAAAAGTCATCTTCAATGGCAAACAACCTTGTCAGGATGAAGGGTTTTGTCTGTATCAGTCTCTCTGTTCTTAATATAGAGAAGATGGACCAAACCAGGCCTGTTTGGAGAGCTGTTCCCTGGTGCCTATGGTTGATATACCATTCTAACTTGTGAAAGTGTCACAGTAAGTAGGGGCAGCCTCCATTTCATGGGACACTTGGAAGCAACTCTTAGGACCAAGTGGTTGCCAAGGCAGTTAGCTCATTCAGTTCCTAAAGGAAGTGACCTACATCTCTTCCTTGGTGATGGAACTCTCTGAACTTGGGATCCAGGAAGCCAGGCACTCAGAGCCAGTTGCAGTACTAGTCCCAGTGGACTCACTTGTTTGGATTTACCAAGGAAAGAGTCAGTCTTTCTTGGTACCTGCTGATGTGAGGATGGAAAAAGCCAGAAGAGCTCTGAAGAGGGGCCTTTACTGAGAAAGCAGGTAGTGGCTAACCGCTGGCTCCAGACAACTTCACAGTGTTGGCCAAGGAGACCAGACCCGAGACAGGACAGGCCATTTCAGGAAAACATAGTAGGGCCCACCAGTCATAGGACACTCTGGATAGTCACAGACATACTAGGGGGAAGGTGGTGCCTTTGTGGGTGTGGGTGTGAGTTTGTGGTTTTGTCTCATGTTCTGAGAATAGGTAAGAAAGGCGGTTTGTTTGGTTTGGAGTGGACAAATTCTAGTATGACTTATGACAAGGTGAGTGTTTCTATATCTGTGTATCCCACTGTGTCCTTCGTTGTAGACATTAGAAAAGAGAATGCATCACGGAGGTGTCCTGTCTAGTAGAAAGCTTCCCAGCATTCATCCTACCCTATTTATGAATGGACTGTCACTTGCCTTAGGGATGGGCAACACCTACTTCCTTCCTAAGTCCCTGTTTTCATCAGGCATTCTGGCCACTCTCCAAAATAGGCTCATGGTTTTGTGTGCAAGATATGTACCACCTCCAAGCTCTGGGACATGGCCGTGCACTGGATAGCTGAAGGGAATGGGGAGCATCTCAGAAATCTCAGATATCAGTGTGACCAGGAAAATATCAGTTGAGAAACACTGCTTTGGGCCTTTTGCTTACCTATTGTTCTGTTGCCCTGAATCTCAGGAAGGTTTTTGCCTCAAGCCACCACTTTGTGAAGCGTGAAGAAAACAGTTTTTAAATGGAATTGAATAGGCATCACCTGTGGCTCTTTGCTTAATTGCTTTGGAAAGGGACTTGTCTAAATCAGGTTCTTGTCCCAGTGTTAGGCCGTGGATTAGATTCTCAGCACATGATGGATCCAAAGAATGATCCCATGTGTACATCCAAAACCAAAATAGCAAAAAGTTCAGTCATTGTGGATGAAGTCTCTTGCCTTTCTCTGTTAGGTTACTGATCTCCATCAAGTGAGAATAGGGATCCTTTCTTTCAAATGAGCTCTTCAAAGCCCTGCAGAGGCTAGCCCATAGGTGCTTGGGTTTTCTCATGACTCCATATCACATTAAGAATCTATACCTGAAAGTCATTAGGCCTCAAATTGGAGAAGCAGAGCAGTATTAAAGGCAAGCCTATTTGACCACTCCTGGTTCACATAAAGGGTGTCCAGCCCACCATGACTTTATCCAAATGAGGGGAAAGGGACCTTATTTTGGACACTGTCTTGGGCTGCACTCCTCATGGAAAACTCCAGCCATAGGTAATGATGAGTGTCTATGTGGAAGAATATGAGGGCGATGAAGGAGTGTTTTGGTTTTAATTGTGGTCATTTGCGTGGCAGTTGAATGAGATGACTGTGTCCATCTGGGCTTGAACTCTGGAGTGATTCCCCTTAGAAAATGAGTTCTGGTACTGAACTCAGAGAAGTATTGTCATGAATTTTGTTGGGATTTTAGCAGGCCACGCATGAGAGTCACCCTTGGAAACTGAGATCTAGGCCCAGGGTGGCTTTCCACAGAGCACTGGGTATCTCATCCAGGATATCACATGATTTATTCTGAAATAATTGGCAGCCATAGTTGAAAGTCAAAACACACATGGACCTTACATTGTAGAACTCAATGTACCTGGCTCCATGTGACCTTTGGCCACTCTTTGGGAAGCCTTGCCTGTGAGAGTCCTCCAGAGCTTTCATTGAAATTAGCTTCCTCAACACTTAATGGTCCCTGAATGATTTGAACCCACAGTGCCTCCAACTTCATCCTTGAAAAACGGGGAAGATATATACCATGAAATGTTTTAAATTCCCATGACCAGGTGGCACTTGAGAACCTTTGGATGTCCTGCTGCTGATCTTGAGTGTTCCAGCAAAAGCGTTGATTGACTGTGTTTCATTTAAATGGTGTAGAACAGAGATACCAGTAAGTTGGAGCCTGCTGAGTAGTGGGCCTATTGCAGTGGTGTGCAAGTGTGTGATAAAGCATTTGTGGTGGGGCCATGTGAATGTGCTATTGGCTTTTAAATGGCTTGGGACTGACATGGTGCAGCCAGCAGACCCTTATATGTAAAGGCATCTTGTTATTTGGAGAGATTTCAGGGCAATTTTCAGAATCAGGTTGCTATGGACAAGGGGGCAAGCTATGTTGGATAGAAGCCTGGTTGGTGCTTTCTCCTGCAGATCCTGACCCACCACACATGACAGAACTCCCTCCAGCACTGTCTCCCAGTTGAACTTGTTGTATTTCATGAAGCGAATACCAAAGTCCCAGTGCAGCACCAATAAAAACCACGAAAAGTGGAGGAATTCCAAATAGCTTCACAGTCCACATGGGAAGAAACTTAGCCTCCAGTGGCACCAGTTTACCTACAAAGAGAGAATTCAGCAATGCTGCCTCAAGTTCAATGTAAAATAAGAAACCATGTCCTCCAGGTCACATAGATGCAGACCCAGCTTTGATGGTCTAACTAGAAAGGAAGCTAATGCTCCTGAGAATAGCATATATTTCAAGTGCCCAATCTTGGAGGCAGTTTCTCAAAAAGTCTATAGGCCAACAGAGCTCCATGTTTGTGGAGTGTTTACCCACACAGGTAATGTCAAGTCATTGTTCTGGATGAGAGTGGGAATAATTTTGTGTAGCACATATTGCATACACATTGGATTCCTTATCTAATTTTCCATTCGAAATACTGAAACCCTGACACTAACACATACCCTACTAGACTCTGACTACTAATCCTAATATGAGGGAGAAAAATAACCCAAACAGAATAGGAATACAAGCAGATCAGAGGAGGCATGGTGTATATTTGGACTTTCCTTTTGCATTTCATAGGGTAGGAGTTATATATCTAGTCAATTTTTGTTGGAATAGGTCTCTATGTGTTTTTAAGTTAAGAAATATGTGAATTCTTGTCTCCGTTTCTCTGTAGCTTATTCAGCACATGTATATTTATATGCACATATAGAATCCTTCCTGGTATGAAACATGCATACTTGTGAGGTGGCTGACTTGGCAGATACAAATTGTGAGAAGAGATCACTGCTCCTAAACAGTGTTGGAACTGAAAATTCAACCTATGGGTTAGCTTCCTAGTTGAATAACACTATACGTAAATCCATGATCAGTAAAAAGAATATTTTTGGATCTGTGGATAATATATATTTCGTGGTGAATTTCGATTGGCATATATATTGCTCTTTTTAATATCTCTGTGTGTGTGTTTGTGTGTGTGTGTGTATATACATATATATGTATATACACACACACACACAAGAAGTATATATATATATATATATATATATATATATATATATATTCTCCAGATTTTTCAAAATATGAAATATATGTGTCTTATACCCACTCCGTAAATTCATTCATATTCATGTATATGGATTTATAATGAACTTTTCACAAGATTATTCTCAGAAATATTCATCCCCCTGAAATACATATTTGTTTCCAGTACTGAAAACTAACTTCAGTTAATGTTGCATACAAATACTAATATTTATACAGAAACTGACCCAGTTTAACCTCAATGCAAGTAGATTCCTATGGGACATGTTGTGTATTTTAATGTTCATTTTTATTCAACACTGGTACATTACTATTTCTTCAATTTATGCACATCATAGGATATATATTTCATCCACCAGTTAGCAAACTTATAGGCATTTGTTTCACTTTCAATCACTTCCTGCTTCAGAGCACATGGATTCCTCCGTGTTTCTTGAATGGTCTTTTCATGAGACTTCTTTCCAAACACATTATTTTAAATTTCAATAATCAGTTTTGAAGCAAAACTCACAGACTCTTCATGATAAACCATAAACCTAATATTACCTTTAGATGTATCAGTGGTTGGAATGAATGTATGTGTATCAATATAAGATTTCCTTTATATTTTCAGATATAAATTGAATGCATTATTTAAATTTGGAACCCATTATATTATTTATTCACAGTATGGTCTATTCTTGCATTATCTCTATATTCATAGTCACAGGGTACACCTATTTGTACACCCAGTACTAATTTGTACATCTTCAAAATATTGCTCCCAGAAATGGTGGAAGATATACTCAAGTAACCTTATCTACATGTACATTTTATCACAGTAATATTCTGGACACGAAAAGCAAAGGTCACACTTATTATTTTACCAATGTAATGGTCAGGCGAGTGTCAGAGGAAGAGACCACAAGAGACTGTCTCATGCAACAGCCAAGGGTTTATGGGGGTCCAGCATGCTGGGGCTCAGAGCTCCCTTGAATAGAGCAGAGAGCCCTGAGAACAGCTTAAGCAGAGCTTATATACTTTCCTTGGAGAGGGCAGGGAGGGAAGTTTATTGATGGCTCAGGGCGAGTTGGCAGTTTGCATGCAAACAGGTGAGGGAGTACATTCTGCAGTTTTGCAGTTGGTACAGCACATTCAGGGAACAAGATTAGCAAACAGTTCTCAAGATATCCACAATGTTTTGTTAAGCATACCAAAAAATTGGAAGTGACAAGTACCTATTTTATTAACCTTTCATTCCCCACTTCTTCTTTTGGTTACTTTTAATCATTAAAGTGATCATTGGGGGTGTCACATTTTATGTCTGCTAGTGTGGTATATTGTTTTCTTATTACCATAAGTTTAACTTGTCCAATTTGAGCTTGGAAAAAGGAAACTACACGGTTGAGCAAACAGGGTCTCACAGTTAGCAATAATATGAGGTTTATTAATGGACCAGCCAGGGCTGATAAATGCGTAGTTAACCAGAGGGACTCTGTGAACCAAGACTCAAACCACCCTTTTGGGGCCTCTCTCTCTTGTTGATGCTCTACAAGGCGTCTTCTTAATTTAATCATAGATTCTTTTACAACTCCAGTATGGTCGGCATAATAACAACATTCTTCACTCAATGCAGGACAAAGGCCCCTTCTCTCAATAAGAGGAGGTCGAACCCTCGCCTGTTCTGTAAAACAACTTCAGAGAGAGAGGTTAAAGATTCCTGTAAAGCTGTGATGGAGGTTTTTAATATCTTTAAGTTTTGGTCTATTGCTACTTCTAATTGGGTCATTTGTTGTGTCCCATGGACTAGGGCAGTGGTTCCTGTGCCCACCGCTGCAGCAACTCCTATTCCTAATAGGATGGAGAAAGTGAGGGATACGGGTTCCTGGTGGAACCAGGTTGTATGCGCCCCTATTGGAACTTTAAATGATCCTGCGTCATGATAGAGGACTCTGGGAAACATCTGCACCATTACATACTTAATCAGAGGAAGAGACCACAAGAGACTGTCTCATGCAACAGCCATATGTTGATCATTTTATGAAAACATAAACAATGTTTAAGTATATAGAATTATACTGTTGTAAGGACGGACAAGGCAAGGCACCTAAGATAGCACAGAAGACAGGGAAACAGTCCTATTTGGTTGTAACCAGATTTAGAGGGCATTGCTTCTGTTGTAATCTTTTAATCCCCTGAACCCCAAGTTTAGGTAGTTTCAGAATTTTGTACCCAACATGTAACGTAAGGGGCTCAGAAATTCACAGTCTGCAGAAGTTCACAAAAAGCAGTTTTTGTTTCTGTTTTTTTTCCTCTGCTCTGGGAAAGTTAACTTTTAAAGGACACCTGGTAGGGGGAGAGCTTTTTTCTTCTTTTTTTTTCTTCCTGCCAGCTGTTACCATGGAGCCCAGTTGGTAACTTCTTTATCTTAGAAATGTAGCCATCTCTGGAAGCCCCAGCTCAACGCCAGAGGCCTTGTTCACATATTTTGTGAAAAAATAGTAAGGGGGTGTCTAGCTTAGGAGTGCTGATTTTTCCAGCCAGTGGCCAAGTAGAACAAAGCAACACAAAAAGAGGAAGTTTATCTACACTGAACTCTTGTATAGGGCCTCTGTTGCTGAAAGTCCTAAAGTCAGCCATGATCAAGGCTTCTGGAGAAGGCCATTTAAGATTTTTCTGTGGGATTGGAACAGAGGGAAAGACAAGGAAGGTGGGGGGTGAGAGCAGCTCCGTGGTTCTGAGAATGAGGAAAAAGAGATATAAAAGAATAATGGGAAAGGGGTTTGGGATTTTCCTGGCAATAAAACTTGAGCAGTAGAACAGGTAGAGCAGAGGGGAGGATGGGAGTGAGTATCCCCAAAAGCCTTTGAGGGACTTTAAATTCTTTGTAACCTGTTTTCAGTGATGACAAAGCAACTTTAAAGGCCATTTTCATTACATCTTGGATAGGCGTCTTAGGGCACTCCTCAGCTGGTTTGAGCTTTGTGTTAGCTGGCAAGAGGACCTGGTGGGACCCGGTGCGTGCACTGACAGGAGAAGAGAGGAGTGAGTGGGTGGAAGGGTACCTCAGTACCTGCTACCTCAGCAAGGAGGCAATGGTATGAGATCCAGCGGAGGTTTTTGTTTTTGATCTAGTAATTGGAGGGGAGAAATCAGGTTGCTCATGTGAGAGTGACTGCAGAGAGTCTGGAGCAGAAGGCGAGGGGTGAGGATGTATTGGAGAAGCATAGTTCAGGATGTGAGCAAAGGAGGGAAAAGGCATAAACATAGGGGAATTTCCTTGGAAGGAAATTCCCAATTGATGGATCTTTTTGAACACTTGCCGAAGTTGAAAAGGTCACACAGAATTTGAGGATCTGGAGACCCCTCTGGGGGCCATCAGTTTTGGTTGTCTAATTGGTAATATGGCCAATGCTGTGTACTGAATTTGATGAGGAGTTTGGGTTCCACCAGGCAGCCCCTGTATGCTCACATCCCCATTATTTTCAGAAGAAGTCCGCTTTTCCCCCACACAGCCATGGCTGTTTGTGGCTTTGATAGTCTGCCGGGCAAACATAGTATTCTAGGCTAGCCAACCTGCATCTGGCTTGCGTGTCCCTAGATCCATAATGTTTGTTTCCATTATCTGTGGTACAGTAGGGATTTAATGGAATTTTAGTTGGATCCTCTTCATCAGAGATATCCCAATATGAAAGACGTATAGCCAGCTGACAAATTCTGGGTGGAGAGATGGCCACCAGGTCCCTAAGGGGGCTGTATGCGAGATAGACCATACTTCTTGTCTAGTAAGATTTGTGATCAGCCATCGCTGATGAACGGGCTGATGAGGGTAAGGACTACTGGTGGACAAGGGGAGAGTCTATAGCCTTATCCACATGGCGAATATGCAATTTGAAAGGGTTTCCAGTCTTTTCCAGTTTTTCAGCCAGAGTCTGGACAGGGCGCAGGCTTGAGATAAGAATTAGGATCCAGGAATTGATTTCTTCTACATTTACCACTGTAGGTTTTAAAAGTAGCACCTGGTATGGTCCTGTACAGCGGGGTTACAGGGATGACACCTGATGTTGTCTTATGTAGAGGATGTCTCTTATTTGATATCGATGTGGAGTCCCCTCTTCACCAGGTTGGTAGGCAGTGGCCAGCTGTTTCAACAGGTATCGCTGAGTTCTTTCAAGAGCTTTAAGTCTGTCAAACAAGGGGTTGTGGATGGGATCACTAGGTCTTAGAGTTGGGGTTAGGTCCCTTACTGGAGGAGGGGCTCCATAAAGAATTTCATAGGGGGTGAGGTTACACAAAGAAATAGAGGGAGTATTTCTTGCATGAAACAGTGCATAAGGCAGGAGCATAGTCCAATCTTTTATGCCGCTCTCTAAGCTTAATTTCGTTAAGGTCTCTTTAATGGTTCTATTTATTTTTTTTTACCTGTCCTGAGCTATGGGGTCTATAAGCACAATGTAACTTCCAATTTATCCCCAGTGTCCTGGCTAACCCCTGACTTACCTGGGCCATGAACGCCGGGCCATTATCAGACCCTATTACCTTAGGCAGGCCGTGTCTTGGAAAAATATCTTTCAGGATCTTCTTGACCACCAATTGTGCCTTTTTTTGTGGGGAAGGCTTCAATCCATCCTGAAAATATATCTACAAAGACTAGGAGATATTTAAGTCCATACCTTGCTGGCTTAATTTCAGTAAAGTCCACTTCCCAGAACTGTACTGGTCTGGTTCCTAATAGGTGCTTTCCTGCGGAAAGCTTGGAAAGATAAGCATTAACCTATTGACAGACCGGACAGACTTTTGTTACCTGTTCAGTTATTTCCTTTTGCTGTGAGTGGGTTAGTGGAAAACTCTGTTCTTGATCCTTCAGGAATGCCTGCAGTTTCTTTGAACCAAGGTGTGTGAATTAATGTACATTTTTAACGTAGTGTAGGGCTTTCTGAAATTGCAGGCTTGGCTCAGTCAAGTTGAGGAATTCAGTGCCAGTGTCGTTAGATGTTATCAAAAGCGTTCTGGTGCTCAGGGGTCCATTGGAATTGGGTATCTCCATTTAACAGCGGGTATAAAGAAGAAGTTAAGGACGCAAACACAGAAATCCATAACCTGCAAAACCCAGTAGTCCCAAGAAACTCTCTGTGTTGTCTGCTGCTAGATGGGGGTGGTATCTGCACAACCGTTTGTTTTCTGGGCTCAGTGAGCCATCGTTTACTGCCCCAAAGGGAATAGCCCAGGAAGATTACTTCTTGCTGGCAAATTTGGGCCTATTTGGCAGAAGCTCTATACCCGAGTTGAGCAAGCTCATATAATAGTGCTTGGGTCCCAGACTCACAGTTTTCTTTGGTGTTGGCTGCCAGTAGCAGGACATCCATGTATTGAAGCTGGGTGACTTTGGGGTGTGTAGTTCTGACGTTGTTGAGATCTCTGTGGAGGGCTTCATCAAAGAGAGTGGGAGAGTTTTTGAACCCCTGTGGGAGTCTAGTCCAAGTTACTTGATCAGACGTTCCAGTTTCTGGGTCTACCCACTAGCAAGCAAACAGCAACTGACTATCTTTATGCAGAGGCAAACAAAAGATAGCATCTTTTAAGTCCAGAACAGTATACCATTTCTGCTAAGGGTTCAGAGTGATAAGCAGATTGTAAGAATTAGTTACCGTGGAGTGAATGTCCTGCACTCTGTTATTAATCTCTCTTAGGTCTTGAACGGGGGATAGTCCCCGGTTCCTGGCTTTTTTTACTGGGAGCAGGGGAGTCTTCCAGGCCGATTGACAGGGCCTTAGGACCCTAAGGCCAGATATTTCTGAATATGGGGCCTTATCCCATCTTTAGCTTTTCTGCTCAGAGGATATTGTTTGACATTGATTGGGGAGGCTGAGGTTTTTAACTCCACTGTTCTTGGAGGTTGTTTCACGGCTAGGCCTAACCTAGCCGTTTTTGCCCAGGTATCTGGGTAATCTGTTATCCATTTCTGGGGTAGCTTGCTTGTTTGAGCAGTCTTGGGGGGTGTGAAGAGTGGATGTTCATCTTCTACTGACATTTATAAAGCCAAGACTATAGGAGTTTTTACTGAAGGATTTAGAAATTTCATTTTGGGGCCTTCAGGGTTAAAAGTTGTTTTTGCCTGGAGCTTACTGAGCAGATCTCTGCCCATCAATGGGGGCAGGCATTCTGGGATTACTAGGAAGGAGTGATGGATTTTTCCTTTTCCCATGTCCATGGTCCTCTTAGTTGTCTATGTCTGATATTTACTGCCATTAGCCCTTTGAACTAGAGACATTTTATTTGATAGTGTTCCCAGTGGGGCCTTAAGGGCTGAGTATACTGCTGCTGTATCCACTTCAAAGTTTACCTGGGTCCTCTCCACTTCAAAAGTTACCCTGAGCTCGGGGAAGGGATCTGAGCCCCGACGTTCTTAGTCATCCTTTTGAGTCAGAATGGCTGGCTGTTGTGGCTGTCTCTTTTCTAGGGCACTCTTTGGCCCAGTGACCTTTTTCTTTACAGTAGGCACAATGATCTGAGGCCAGGGGTGGCCTCTGGCGTGCGCCCAGGTTTCTGTTCCTGTCTTCCTGTTTGTTAATTTCTGGCCTATTTATTGTTGTGACCAGGACCTTAGTCAATGCCTTAGTCTGTCTTTTGCATCTCTCATCTTCCCTTTGCTCCCTTTCTTTCTCTTTGTTTCTCTCATATAGTATACTTTCTCGGCTTCTCTGACTAAATCTCCCAAAGTCATATCTTGTGATCCCTCTAAGAGTTGTAACTTTCTTTTAATATCCAGGGCAGCTTGCCCAATGAAGGCCATCATGACAGATGCCTTTTGATCCTCTGCCTGAGGATCAATAGGAGTAAATCTCCTATATGCCTCCATAATTCTCTCTAGAAACATAGAGGGATATTTATCAGGCCCTTAAATTATCTCTCTTACCTTGGCCAAATTAGGTGGTTCCCTAGCGGCCGATTGGAAACCCACTATTAGGGCCTGGCAATAAGTGGACAGATGCTCCCTACCTTCAAAGGTGTTGGGGTTTCAGTTGGGTCAATTCAAGGGGAAGCTGGCTTTGATTATGTTGGGAAGTTGTGTTGGTCACACATCTGGTCCGAGAATATATTTTTTAGCTTCCAGGAGGTTTTTCTCTCATTCCTCTGCCGTAAAGAGAGTCCCTAGGATTTGTTGGCAGTCATCCCAAGTAAGCAAGTGTGAAAACCCCAGGGAGTTCTTTGAGTTCTTTTAGCCGGGCCAGCTTCCTCCAGGGAAGGAGGGGCTGTGTGTGATGCGGGGGAGTCATCTGGAGGGCACTGGGCCGGCCTAACTTCCTCCAATGGCAGAGAAGCAGAGTCAGCAGGGGAATCACTTAGAGGTTGTTGGGGGTTGGGGACAAGGGCAGGGGATAAGAAGGAGGAGGAGAGTCCAGTAGAATCTTGAGACTCAGGGAGAACAGAGGGTGGAGGAGGAGGAGCAGAGGGTTTGAGAGATAGAATCGTGGTGGAAGGAGTAGGAGCGTAGGCAGGGACAAGGAAAGGCTTCACCCATGGAGGAGGAGATTTGCAGAGGTCCTGCCAAGTTAAGATATATGGCTGTTGATCTGGATGGCTATGTGGCCTCAGCTGAAAGACAATATCTCTGATTTTTCAAATTAGTGGGAAGTAGAAACATCCTTCTGGGGGCCATCCAACTCCAAAGGTGTGTCATTCTGAGGCACAGAGAGTCTGCCAGGTCCAGCGTTTTAATGAAAAAGAAAGATTCTGGGCCCTTAAGCAGACTTTGGTCCAGTGATCAAGGGTCAGGGAGAGAAGTGTTGAAGTGCTCTGTCCCAAAATGAGAGATGCACAAACAGTGAAAGCAACGACATACTACACAGACAAGACAAGACAATAAAGACAGACAATGGACGTCCAATACTGAGACAAGGACTGAGTAGCCCTCAAAACCTGATGGGCTGGCAATACCGAATCCGAAACAAAATATCACAGAGTCGAGGAGACTATTGTTCCTTGATTTCCTGAGTCCTCTGGGGCGTCCCCCAGGGATGTGGCCTGTGGCTCTGTGACACGTCTGTCAGCCACCGTCAGAGAGAGCTCATGCTCAACACCGATAGCAATATTGCAAAACCCTAACCTGAAACCTGAAACCAGAAAGAGTCACCTTACTTACCCTGAAAGGAGCCCCTTGGGGGTCTTTCGTCCGCCGCTGCTGGATCTAGCTGGTGCCTCCAGATGTAAAGATCGGGTGAGCGACAGAAGAAGAGACCACCAAGAGAATGTCTCATGCAACAGTAAAGGGTTTATTGGGAGACCAGCTTTCTGGGGCTCAGAGGTCACTTGAATAGAGCAGAGAGCAATGAAAACAGCTTAAGCAGAGCTTATATACTTTCCTTGGAGAGGGCAGGGAGGGAAGTTTATTGATGGGTCAGGGCAAGGGGGAGGTTTGCGTGCAAACGGGTGAGGGTGTGTATTCTGCAGTTTGGCAGTTGGGGACAGCACATTCTGGAAACAAGATTAGCAAACAGTCCTCAAGTTTCCAACAGTGTTTTGTTAAGCATACAGAAAAACAGGAAGTGACAAGTACCTATTTTATTAACCTTTCACCAATGCCTAAATGGAATGTGAGCATGGTTTACTAAAAACATCCATGTCCACGTTGCCTAATGCTCTCAAATCAATCTTATTTGTGACTACATATTTGTTTCTTCCTAAGATTATATATTGAACCTCAACCCTGTTGAAAATGACTAATCCTATCACTCACTTTGTATTTTGCCTGATTTCCTAATGTCTCTATTGATATCTGCTTTCCTACATATTTTCACGAGTTCATCATTGTGACTGACTCTTCACATGTGCTGACATTTACATTCACTCTCTATCCGAAATCCTATTGCTAAAGAACTTTTGGTCGAAATCCTATACTCACTCTTTTTTTCTAAATCTACTGACTATCTTCCTAATCCTACCAACTATACCTTTTTGACTGGATTATCTCTTCTACAATCAATCATCCAAGGTACAAGATCTTAAGCCATTGTATATTGATTTATCTGAGACATCTATGCAGAATATAATTCAAAGCTAAGTATTCCAATCAACAGCCCAATGCCCTTCTTGGATTCAAATCTTATCTAGATTTCTGTGTTCATACATATATTTCACCAATATATTCTTGTAAATATCGCAAGTTCCCAATACCATTGTTTGTTCCTCAGTATGATTCCTAACCCAAATCGAACCTGTTATTACCCTAAACATACACTGTTCCCTCAAACTAAGTTTACAGATGAGCCGGGACAGAGTTTGTCTTACAATAGTAATGTAGGGGGTCTTCCACCTGCTGAGAACATCAAAGTTCCAGGCAGAAATGATACCCTGGAGAAGTTGCAGGCAGCTATGAAGGACCTAAGAGATCAAAAGTCATATTCCATGGCAAGCAACCTGGTCAGTATGAAGGGATGTGTCTGAATCAGCCTCTCCTTTCCTATTGTAGAGAAGACTGATCAAACCATGCCTGCGTGGAAAGCTGTTCCCAGGTGCCTATGCTTGATATACCATTCTAACTTGTGAAAGTGTCACAGGAAGTAGGAGCAGCCTCCATCTCATGGGACCCTTGGAAGCAACTGTAAGTACAAAGTGGTGGCCAAGGCAGTGACTTCATTCAGTTCCTGAAGGAAGTGACCTCACCTCACTTCTTTGGTGATGGAAATCTCTGGACTTGAGATCCAGGAAGCCAGGCACCCAGAGCCAATCCCAGTCCCAGTTCCAGTGGTCTCACTTGTTTGGATTTACCAAGGACAGAGTCAGTCTTCCTTGGTACCTACTGATATGAGGATTGTCAAATGCCAGAAGATGTCTGAAGAGGGACCTTTCCTGAGAAAGCAGGTATTAGTTCACCACTGGCTCCTGAAAACTTCACAAAGTTGCCGAAGGAGACCAGATCTGAGACAGGACAGGCCATTTCAGGGGAACATAGTATGGCCCACCAGTTAGAGGACACTCTGGATAGTCACAGACCTACTTGTGTTAAAGAGGTGCCTTTTTGCGTGTGGGTGTGAGTTTGTGGTTTTTTCTCAATTTCTGAGAATAGGTAGGAAAGGCTCTTTGTTTGGATTGGAGTGGACTGTTTCTAATAAGTCGTTTGACAGGGGTAGTGTTTCTATGTCTGTGTATCCCACTGTGTCTGTGGTTGTAGACATTAGACAAGAGAATGCATCAATGCATGTGTCCTGTCTAGTAGAAAACTCTCCAGTATTTATTCTGCCTAATTGATGAATGGACTGTGGTGTGCCTTATGGATGGGCAACACCTACTAACTTCCTAAGTTAATGTTTTCTTCCTGAATTCTGGACACTCTCTAGTATAGGCTCATGGTTTTGTGTCCAAGATATATACCATCTCCAAGATATGTGACATGTCCATATACTTGAGAGCTGTAGAGAATGGGAACATCTTAGAAAACTCAGATATCAGTGTGACCAGTAAACTCTCAGTGGAGAAACCCTGCTTTGGTTCATTTGCTTACCTATGGTTCTGTTGCCCTGAATTTCAGGAAGGTCTTTGCCTCAGGCCACCCCTTTGTGAAGCCTGAATAAAACAGTTTTCAAATGAAAATAAATGGGCATAACCTGTGGCTCTTTGCTTAATTGCTTTGGAAAGGGATGTGTCTGAATCAGCCTCTTGGCCCTGTATGAGGTTGTGGCTTAGATTCTCAGCACATGATGAATCTAAAGATAGATTCCATGTGTGCAATCAAAAGCAAAATGGCCAAAAATCTGTCACTGTTGATTAGTCTCTTGCCTTCCTCTGTTAGGTCCCTGACCTCTATCAAGTGAGAATAGGGATCATTTGGGTCAAATGAGTTCTTTGAAGCCCTGAAGAGATGCTTGTGTTTTCTTATGACTCCAAATCACATAAAAAATCTATCGCTGAGAATCAGTAGGCCTCAAATTGGAGAAGCAGAGCAGTATTAACGGCAGGTCTATTGGATCACTCCAGGTTCACAGGAAGGGTGTCCATGCCACCTTGACTTTAGGCAAATGAGGGGTAAGGGAGATTTTTTTGGACACTCTTTTGGGATGTGTCCCGCTTTGAAACCTCCAGCCACAGGTTATGATGAGTGTCTATATTTAATAAGATGAGGGCCATGTGGGAGTATTTTGGTTTAAATTGTGGTCATTCGTGTGGCAGTTGGAAGAGATGACTGGATCCACCTGGGCTTGAACTCTGGTGTCATTCCCCTGAAAGACTGAGTTCTGGATCAGACATCAAAGAAGTATTGCCATGAATTGTGTTGGGATTTTCGAAGGCCACACATGAGATTCGCCCTTGGAATCTGGGAACTAGGCCCAGGGTGGCTTTCCACAGAGCACTGGGAATCTCAGCCAAGATATCACATAATTTTATTCTGAAAGACTTTGAAGCCATATTTACTAGTCAAAACACACATGGACCTCAATTGTAGACCTCAGTGGGCCTGGATTCTTGTGACCTTTTGGCCACTCTTTGGGAGGACTTGCCTGTGAGAGTTCTCCAAAACTTTCATTGAAATCAGCTTCCTCACCATTGAATGATTCCTGAATGAATTGAAACCCACAGTGCCTCCAACTTCATCCTTGAAAATTGACTAGATAAATACCATAAAATTTTTGAAATTCCAATGACCAGATGGCACTGGAGAACCTTTGGATGTCCTGTTGCTGATCATGACTGTACCAGACAGTGCATTGATTGACTGGATTTCATGAAAATTGTGGAGAACAGAGATGCCATTAAGTTGGTGCCTTCTTAGTAGTGGGACTAGAGCAGTGGTGAGCAAGTGTGTAATAAAACATCTGTTGTGGGGTCATGTGGATCTGCTATTGGCTTCCAAATCGCTGTGACTGACATGGTGCAGCTGGCAGACCCTTATATGTACAGACATCTTGTTATATGGAGAGGTTTCAGGGCAATGTTCAGAATCAGGTTGCTTTGGTCAAGGGGGCAACCTATGTGGTATACAAGCCCTGTTGGTGCATTATCCTGCAGACCCTGACCCACCACATTTGACAGAACTTCCTCCAGCATGGTGTCCCAGTTGAACGCATTGTATTTCCTGAAGCAAGTACCAAACTCCGAGTGCAGCAGCAAGAAACACTGTGAAAAGTGGAGGATGATGAAATGGCTTCACAGTCCACGTGGGGAGACACTTAGCCCCCAGTGGCCACAGATTACATACAAAGAGAGAATTCAGCACTGCTGCCTCATTTTCATTGTAAAATAAGAATCCATGTCCTCCAGGTCACATAGATGCAGACCCACCTTTGATGCTCTCACTACAAAGAGAATTCAGCACTGCTGCTTCATGTTCATTGGGAAATTATAACCATATCCTCCAAATCACAGAGATGAAGACCCATCTTTGATGGTCTCACTAGAAAGGAACCTAAAGCTCCTGACAACTACATGTATTTCAAGTCCCCAACCTAAAGGCAGTTTCTCCAGACGTCTTTAGGCAGGCAAATCTCCATGTTTGTGGAGTTTTTACACTGTCCCTTATTTTTGGAAACTGTTCTATCATCTCCAAGGTTGTGAACTCCTGAGCATTTTCTATTTCAGATATGTATTTAAAGATTTTCTAACTCTTCTCCTCTAATTGTGTCTTACTTGGGGCGAAGGTAATGTCAAGGCATTGTTCTGGATGAGAGTAGAAAAATTTTTTGTGAAGCACATATTTGATAAACATTGGATTCTTCTTCTTATTTTCCATTCGAAATACTGAATCCCTGACACTAACTCATACCCTACTATAATATGACTACTAATCCTAATATGATGGAGAAAAATACCCAAGCAGAATGAATATGCAAGCATTTCAGAGAAGGCATGGTGTATAGTAGGACTTCCCTCTTGCACGATAAAGGGTAGGTTTTATAAATCTAGTCAATTTTTAATTGAAATAGTCCTCCATGTGTTTTTAAAGTTAACAAATATGTGAATTCCTGTCTCCCATTCTCTGTAGCCTACTCAGCACATGTATTTTTATATGCACATATAGAATTCTACCTGGTATCACACGTACATTTTTATGAGTTGGCTGACTTGGCAGAAACAAATTGTGAGAAGAGATCTCTCCTCCTAAACGCTGTTGGAACTGAAAATTCAAACAATGGGTGAGCTTCCTAGTAGAACAATGTTATACATAAATCCATGTTTAGTAAAATAAATAATTTTGCATCTGTGGATGATTTATATTACATGATGAATTACGATTGGCATATAGATATTGATACTTTTTAATGTATTTTTTGTGGTTTTTTAATATATATAAATATATATATATATATAAATACATACATAAATATATATATATACAAATATATATATATATATATATATATATATATTCACACTCTTCACATTTTATAAAATATGAAATATATGTGTCTTATATAACTCCGTAAATTCATTTATGTTCATGTATGTGGATTTATAATCAACTTTTCACAAGATTATTCTCAGAAATACTCATCCACCTGAAATACATATTTGTTTCCCAGTTCTGAAAAGTAACTTCAATAAATGGTGCTTACAAATCCTAATATTTCTAGAGTAAATGACCCAGTTTAACATCAATGCAAGTAGATTCCTATAGGACATGATTTCTATTTTGACGTTCATTATAATTCAACACTGGTACATTACTATTTCTTCAGTTTTTGCACATCATAAGATATATATTTCATCCACAAGTTCACAAATTTATAGGAATTTGTTTCACTTTCAGTCACTTCCTGCTTCATAACACATGTATTCCTCCATGTTACTTGACTGGTCTTTTCATGAGACTTCTTTCCAAACACATCATTTTCGATTTCCATAATCAATTTCGAAGCTAAACTCACACACTCTTCAAGATAAACCATAACATTAATATTACCATTAGATGTATAGCTGGTTGGAATAAATGTATGTATATCAATAAAAGATTTTCTGTATATTTTCACATTTCGTTCAATGCATTATTTAATGTTGGAACCAGTTATGTTATTTATTCACAGTATGGTCTATTAATGCATTATCTCTATATTCAAAGACACAGTGTACACCTCTTTGTCCCCCCAATACTAATTTATACCTCTTCAAAATATTGCTCCCAGAAATGGTGGAAGAATTACTCATATCACCTTATCTATATATATATTTATATATACTTTTTATCACAGTAATATTCTGGACACAAAAAGCAAAGGTCACAATCATGATTGTATCAAACCCTAAATGGAAAGTGAGAATGGATTACTAAAACAACAATGTCCAGGTTGCCAAATGCTCTCAGATGTAAATCCTATTGGTGACTACATATTTGTTTCTTCCTAAGATTATATATTATAGTTCGAGCCTGTTGAAAATGTCTAATCCTATCACTCGCTTTATACTTTGCCTGATTTCCTAATATCTCAATTGATATCTGTTTTCCTACATATTTTCCCCAGTTCATCATTGTGTCTGACACTTCACATTTGGTGACTTATACATTCACTGTCTACCCTAGACCCTATTGCTAAAGAAATTTTGGTCCAAATCCTATACTCACTCTTATTTCTAAACCTACTGACTATCTTCCTAATCCTACTGACTATTGCATTTTGACTCGATGTTCAATTCGACAATCAATCGTCCAAGGTATAAGGTCCTAAGCCATTGTATTTCAATTTATCTGAGACATATATACAGAAAATTATTAAAACCTAAGTATCCCACTCAAGGGCCCAATGCCCTTCTCGTTTCAAATCTTACCTAGGTTTCTGTTTTTATACTTATATTTCAGCTATATATTCTTGTAAATATCACAGGTTCCCAATACCATTATTCATCCGGCAGAGAGATTCTTTACCCAAATAAAACATGTTATTAACCCTAAACATACACTGTTCCCTCAACCTAACTTTACAAAAGAGGAGGGACAGAGTTGGTCTTTCAATACTGGAATGTAGGGGATCTTCCACCTGCTGAGAACATCAAAGGTCCATGCAGAAATGACCCCTGGATAAGATATAGGCAGCTATGAAGGACATGAGAAAGCAAAAGTTAAATTCTATGGCAAACAACCTGGTCATGATGAAGGGATGTGTCTGAATCAACCTCTAAATATAGAGAAGATGGACCAAACAAGGCCTGTGTGAAGAGCTGTTCACAGGTGCCTATGGTTGATATACCATTCTAACTTGTGAAAGTGTCACAGAAAGTAGGGGCAGCCTGCATCTCATGGGACCCTTAGAAGTAACTGTTAGGACAAAGAGGTTGCCAAGGCAGTGACCTCATTCAGTTTCGGAAGGAAGTGACCTCACCTCACCTCCTTGTCGATGGAACTCTCTGAACTTGTGATCCAGGAAGAGACACACCCAGAGGCACTCGCAGTCCCAGTTCCAGTGGTCTCACTTGTTTCAATTTACCAAGGACAGAGTCAGTCTTTCTTAGTTCCTACTGATGTGAGGATGGCCAAATGCCAGGAAAGCTCTGAAGAGGGGACTTTCCTGAGAAAGCAGGTAGTGGCTCACCCATGGCTCCTGACTACTTCACAGAGTTGGCCAAGGAGACCAGATTTGAGACAGGAGAGGCCATTTTGGGGGAATATAATATGGCCCATCAGTCTGAGGACACTCCGGATAGTCACAGACCTACTTGGGCAAAAGAGGTGCCTTTGTGGGTGTGGATGTGTGTTTCTGGTTTTGTCTCATGTCCTGAGAATAGGTAGGAAAGGCTGTTTGTTTGGATTGGCGTTGACTGTTTCTAGTAAGTCGTTTGACAAGTCAAGTGCTTCTATATCTGTGCATCCCACTCTGTCCGTGATTGTAGACATTAGTAAAGAGAATGCATCAATGGATGTGTCCTGTCTAGTAGAAAGCTTCCAGGCATTCATCCTGCCAAATTTATGAATGGACTGTGGCTTGCCTTATCGAAGGGTAACACCTGCTATCTTCCAAAGTTTCTGTTTTCTTCCTGAATTCTGGCCACTCTCCAGAATAGCCTCATGGTTTTGTGTCCAAGATATGTACCACCTACAAGTTCTGTGATATGGCCAAGTTCTGGATAACTGACGGCAATGGCGAGCATCTCAGAAAACTCAGATATCAGTGTGACCAGGAAAGTCTCAGTGGAGAAACCCTGCTTTGTGCCTTTTGTTTACCTCTTGTTTGTTGCCCTGAATTTCAGGAAGGTCTTTCCCTCAGGCCACTCCTTTGTGAAGCCTGAAGAAAACAGTTTCAAATGGAAATGAATGGGATTCACCTGTGGCTCTTTGCTTATTTGCTTCGGAAATGGATGTGTCTGAATCAGACTCTTGGCCCTGTGTGAGGCTGTGGTTAGATTCTCAGCACCTGATGGATCCCATGTTTTCATCCAAACCCAAAATGGCCAAAAGAGCAGTCATTGTGGATGAAGTCTCTCGCCTTCCTCTGTAAGGTTCCTGAACTTCATCAAGTGAGAATAGGGATCCTTTGGGTCAAATGAGTTCTTCAAAGCCCTGAAGAGGGAAGCCCATAGGTGCTTGGGTTTTCTCATGTTTCTAATTCACATAAAGAATCTAAACCCCACAGTCAGTATTCCTCAAATTGGAGAAACAGAGCAGTATTAACGGAAGGCCTACTCGATTACTCCTGGTTCACAGGAAGGTGTTCAGGCCACCCCGACTTTAGGCAAATGAGGGGAAAGGGAGCTTATTTTGGACACTGTCTTGGGCTGCGCCCCTCATGGAAACCTCTAGTCAGAGGTTATAATGAGTGTCTATATGGAAGAAGATGAGGGCCATGCGGAAGTGTTTTGGTTTTAATTGTGGTTATTAGTTTGACGGTTGGAAATGATGACTGGCTCCACCTGGGCTTGAACTCTGCTGTAATTCTCCTTACAGACTGAGTTCTGGAACTGACCTCAGAGAAGTATTGCCATGAGTTGTGTTGGGATTTTAGGAGGCCATGCATGAGAGTCACCCTTGGAATTGAGATGTGTGCCCAGGAAGGCTTTCCACAAGGCACGGGGAATTTCAGCAAGGATATCACATGATTTTATTCTGACAAACTTGGCAGCCATAGTTGAGAGTCAAAACACACATGGACCTCACATTCTAGACCTCAATGGGCCTGGCTTCATGTGACCATTTGGCCACTCTTTGAGAAGACTTGCCTTTGTGTGTTCTCCTGTGCTTTCATTAAAATGAGCTTCCTCAACATTTAATGGTTCCTGAATAAATTGAAAATCATAGTGCCTCCAAATTCATCCACGAACAATGGCTAGATAAATACCATGGAATTTTTGAAATTTTCATGTCCAGGTGTCACTGGAGAACCTTTTGATGTCCATTTGCTGATCATGAGTATACCATACAATTCGTTGATTGACTGGGTTTCATGAAAAATGGTGTAGAACAGAGATGCCAGTAAGTTGGAGCCTGCTTAGTAGCGGGTCTAGAGCAGTGGTGGGCAGGTGTGTGATAAAACATCTGTGTTGGGGCCATGTGGATCTGCCATTGGCTTCCAAATGGCTTGTGACTGACATGGTGCAGCTAGCAGACCCTTATATGTTAAGGCATCTTGTTATATTGAGAGGGTCAGGGCAATGTTCAGAATCAGGTTGCTATGGGCCTGGAGGCAAGCTATGTGAGATAGAAGCCTGATTGGTGCATTCTCCTGCAGACCCTGACCCACCGCATGTGACAGAACTCCCTCCAGCATTATGTCCCAGTTGAACTCCTTGTATTTCGTGAAGCAAATACCCAACTCCCAGTGAAGCAGCAAGACACACCAGGAAAACTAGAGGATGACCAAATGGCTTCACAGTCTACACGGAGAGACACTTAGACCGCAGTTGCCACAGTTTACCTACAAAGTGAGAATTCAGCACTGCTGCCTCATGTTCATTGAAAAATAAGATACCATGTCCTCCAGGTCACATAGATGCAGACCCAATTTTGGTGCTCTCACTACATAGGAAGCTAAAGCTCCTGACAACAACATATATTTCAAGTGCCCAAACTCAGAGGCAGTTTCTCAAGATGTCTTTAGGCCTGCAGAGCTCCATGTTTGTGGAGTGTTTACCCTGTCCCTTACTTTTGGAAACTCCTCTACCACCTCCAAGGTTGTGAACTCCTGAGCATATTCCATTCCAGATATGTATTCCCAGATTTTCTAACTCTTCTCCTCTAATTGTGCATTACTTCAGGCGAGGGTAATATCAAGGAATTGTTCTGGATGAGAGTGGGAAGATTTTTGTGTAGAACATATTTGAAAACACATTGGGTTTATTTTCCTATTTTCCATTCGGAATAATGAATCTCTGACACTAACCCATACCCTACTAGACTCTGACTACTAATCCTAATATGATGGAGAATAGTAACTCAAACAGAATAGAAATACAAGCAGTTCAGAGGAGGCATGGTGTATATTTGGACTTCCCTTTTTCATTATATAGGATAGGAGTTATAAATAAGTCAATGTTTATTGAAATAGTTCACCATGTGTTTTTAAAGTTAAGAAATATGTCAATTCCTGTCTCTCTTTAGCCTTTTTCAGCTCATGTATTATTATATGCACATATAGAATCCTACCTGGTATCACACGTACCTTCTTCTGAGGTGGGTGACTTGGCACATACAAATTGTGAGAAGAGATCACTCCTCCTAAACGCTGTTGGAACTGAAAATTCAACCTAAGTGTGAGCTTCCAAGTTGAACAACATTATACATAAATCCATTTTTAGTAAAATGTATATTTTTGGATATGTGGAAGATATATATTTCATGATGAATTTCGATTGGCATATATACTGCTTCTTTTTAATGTCTGTGTGTGTGTGTGTGTTTGTGTGTGTATATATATATATATATACTCTCCAGATTTTTCAAAATATAAAATACATGTGTCTTATTATACACTCCCTAAAATCATTCATATTCATGTATGTGGATTTATAATCAACTTTTCACAAGATTATTCTCCGAAATATTCATACACCTGAAATTCATATTTGTTTTCTAAAACTGAAAACTGACTTCAGTAAATGGTGCATACAAATCATAATATTTCGTCATTGCAAGATGGCCACGAATAGAGTGCATCACACCAAGTGTACTGCACCACTGCACAGGTGAATAACGAGTTAGAGTGACAAAAAAACTATCTTGTTAGGAAATTACAGCAAAATGGGGGTGCACCAAAACCTAGAAGAAGGATTTCTAGCACCATGGTCCGGTAATTGAGTCTCAAACACGAGCCAAATGTGCGACCCGAGATCCCATTTGACTGATCCGCGCGGCCCACCCAGTGGCTAAAGACGGTGCGGCACCACCGAGATGGGTCCAATAAGCAGGGAGAAACGTTGATAAGGATTCTGTGGAATCCTGCCGGTAGAGCCCCCACTGAGCCCTGAGCTGAGTTCAGGATTTCATTCAGGGAAGGAAGCGGTACAGTTCTATCTCCCACAATGGAAACTCTCCCAAGGAAACCAATGGCCATCATCTTGGAGAGCTGAAGTAACCACAGCCACTCTCCTACAGATTACAACAATAAAACAGGAGTGTGTTATTCAGCTCATCTCCCATATATCGGGGAATTCGCCTAAAATCTCTCCTAGGATTTCCGGGGGAGAGATTATCAGAGCGAGCCTGCATAAAGATGGGGGAAAACAAGAGGCAACTGACCTTCAACTCCCCCTCTCATCAACTGTGAAAATAAAACCTGTCTAACCAGTGCTGGGGGAGGGGCAAGTCGAAAAAATCAAAACAATAGAGTGTCTGGCTTCCCAATAGACACCCTCCACAACCAACAAACGGCAGGCCCAGAGTACAGTTCGAACTGCCGAGAGCCATCACTCAGGGGAAATCTGGTCTTGCAGGAAAAACCAGGACTAGCAGGAGAAACCAGAGGACTAGAGGCCAGGCCCTTGTGACTGGGCAGCGGGAGACTGCAGGCCCACAGGCGACAGTCCACCCGCTGCCCGCGTGACTAGGCGGCTTGAGAACGCCCTGCCGCCGGCGACCGACCGCACCACTGGGTGGCTAGAGATCGCCCGCCCGCCAGTGACAGCCCACCTGCTGCACAAGTGACTGGGCAGCTGGAGACCGCCTGCCCGCCGGCCACCGACCGCACGACTGGGCAGCTGGAGACCGCCTGCCCGCCAGTGACCCGGAGCTGAAACCAACAAGTGACAGTACAGTCCCACCCCCCTATACGGACACCTCAGCAAGGAGCCTTGGGCCTGCCAAAACAGAGAGGTGACGTCACTGGAGCTCGGCCTTCGGCATTTCTTCCAAGCGGAATCCACTTTAGCATGCATAGTCTACCAAAACAAAGGAGAGACAACAGAGACATACAACACCAAAACAAATCTCTAGAATAAAGCAGAAACACAGCAATCAAATAGAGCTGGAAAGTAACGTGAACATCATGAAAAAACAATGGAATAAAAGGAGTACAAACAATGCAGGACAACTTAATTCTACAGGAGGACCTAGAAGCACCAGAAACAGGGATAGGGAAAGAAATCAAGGCATACTTAACTCAGATGGAAAGAAATATTAGAGAAGACATGAGGCAGCAAGTCCAAGGAATAAAAGTATATTTTGAAAATGAATTAAACAAACAAATTCAAATGGCAAAAAATGAGCTTTACCAAAAAATAGAGATCTTAAAAAAATTCAAACAGTAATTCTAGAAATGCAGGAAACTATAAACCAAATTAAAAACTCAAACAAGAATATTACAAATAGAGTAGATCAAGTAGAAGTCAGAAAATCAGAAAATGAAGACAAAGTTTATCAACTTGAAAAGAATATAGTCAACACAGAAAAGATGCTTAAATCTATTCAAGAGATAAGGGATGTCAAAAAAAAAACTTGAGAGTCATCGGGATAGAAGAAGGCATAGAGATTCAAACCAAAGGAATGGACAACATATTAAATGAAGTAATTCTAGAAAACATCCCAGAGATGAAAGATTGATTGGATTGCCAAATCCTGGAAGCCTACAGGACCTCAAACATTCAAAAACATAATAGACCAAATCCAAGACATATAATTATGAAGATAGCCAGCATACAGAACAAGGAGACAATATTAAACGCTTATAAGAGAAAGGAGGCAGATTACATTCAGGGGTAAACCAATTAGGTTAACGACTGATTTTTCATCACAGACTTTGAAAGAGAGAAGATCCTAGAACAATGTATTTCAAATGCTGAAAAATAATGGATTCCAACCAAGAACACTGTACCCAGCAAAATTAAGCTTCAGATTTGAAAATGAAATTAAAGTCTTTCATGATAAACAAAAGCTAAAAGAATATGCAGCCAGAAAACCAGCACTGCAAAGCATTTTGAGCAAAATACTACAAGAAGAAGAATTGAAAAATAGTGCCCAAAACTAACAGCAGGAGGTATTTCAGTAAAGGGGGAGGAAAATAACCAAAAAAGTAAAAACTAGCCAAACTAAAATATAATAAATAAATAAACATGACTGGAAGTACAAATCATATTTCAATTGTAACCTTAAATGTTAATGGCCAAAACTCACCAATCAAGAGACACGGGCTAGTAACGTGGAAAAAAAATCCAACAATATGTTGTCTTCAGGAGACCCATATTATAGGAAAAGACATACACAGGCTGAAGGTAAAAGTTTGGGAAAAATCATACCACTCACACGGCCCTCGGAAGCAAGAAGGAGTGGCCATACTCATATGGAATAAAATCAACTTCAAACCTAAGTAAATCAAAGGGATAAAGAAGAACACTATATTCTTTAAGAAGGAACCATCCACCAACAAGACTAACAATTATCAATTTGTATGCACCAAGCAATGGAATTGCAACGTTCATAAAACAAACTCCCCTCAAGTTCAAGAGTCACATAGACTACAACACAATAATTATGGGTGAATTCAACACACCACTCTTGGCATTGGACAGATCCTCTAGAGAGAAACTGAATAAAGAAACTATAGAACTCAACAGCACAATCGATAACCTAGACTTAACAGACATATATAGAATATATCAACCATCATCAAGTGGATACACGTTCTTCTCAGTAGCAGCACATTGATCCTACTCAAAGATAGACCATATATTATGCCATAGGGCAATTCTTAGTAAATATAAAGGCATGGAAATAATACCATGCACCATATCTGATCATAATGGAATGAAACGGGAAATCAATGATAAAAGAAGGAAGGAAAAATCCTGCATCACATGGAAAATGAACAACATGCTACTGAATGATCAATGGGTAACAGAAGACATAAAGGAGGAGATAAAAAAATTCTTAGAGACAAATGACAATACAGACACAATGTACCGGAATCTATGGGACACAGTGAAAGCAGTTTTAAGAGGGAAATTCATTTATTGGAGTTCTTTCCTCAAAAAAAGAAAAACCAGCAAATAAATGAACTCATGCTACACCTCAAAAACCTAGAAAAGGAAGAGCAAAACAACAGCAAATGTAGTAGAAGACAAGAAATAATCAAATTTAGAGAAGAAATCAACAAAATTGAAACAAAGAAAAACATTGAAAAAATTGATAAAACTAAAAGTTGGTTTTTTGAAAAAATAAATAAGATCGACAGGCCCTTAGCCATACTAATGAACAGAAGAAGAGAGAGAACTCAAATTACTAAAATACGGGATGAAAAAGGCAATATCACAACAGACACTACAGAAATAAAGAAGATAGTTAGAAAGTATTGTGAAACACTATATTCCAATAAAATTGAAGATAGTGAAGGTATTGATAAATTTCTTAAGTCATACGATCTGCCCAGATTGAGTCAGGAAGACACACACAATTTAAACAGACCAATAACAAAGGAAGAAATAGAAGAACCATCAAAGGACTGCCAACCAAAAAAAACCCTGGACTCGATGGGTATACAGCGGAGTTCTACAAAACCTTCAAAGAAGAACTAATACCAATATTATTCAAGCTATTTCAAGAAAAACAAAAAGAAAGAGCTCTTCCAAATTCATTCTATGAGGCCAACATCACCGTGATCCCGAAACCAGACAAAGACACTTTAAAGAAAGAAAACTACAGAACAATATCTCTAATGAACTTGGATGCAAAAATTCTCAATAAAATCCTGGCGAATCGAATACAGAAGCATATCAAAAAAATTGTGCTTCATGATCAAGCAGGATTCATCCCTGCGATGCAAGGCTGGTTCAATATATGGAAATCAATAAATGTAATCCACCACATCAATAGACTTAAAGACAAGAACCATATGATCATCTCCATTGATGCAGAAAAAGCATTCGACAAACTACAGCATCCCTTTATTTTCAAAACACTATAAAAACTAGGGATAAAAGGAACTTACCTCAACATGGTAAAAGCTATATATGCTAAAAATCAGGCTAGCATCATCCTAAATAGAGAAAAGCTGAAGAAATTCCCTCTAAAATCTGGAATAAGACAGGGATGCCCTCTATCACCACTTCTATTCAATTAAGTTCTAGAAATACTAGCCAGAGCAATTAGACAGACAAAAGAAAATAAAGGCATAAAAATAGGAAAGGAAGAATTTAAATTATCGCTATTTGTAGATGACATGATAATATATTTAACAGACCCAAAAGGGTCTACAAAGAAACGGCTTGAGTAAATAAATGAATTCATCAAAGTGGCAGGATATAAAATCAACACACATAAATCAAAGGCATTTTTGTATATCAGCAACAAAACTTCTGAAATGGAAATGAGGAAAACCACTCCATTCACAATATCCTCAAATAAAATAAAATACTTGGGAATCAACCTAACAAAAGAGGTGAAAGATTTATATAATGAAAACTACAGAACTCTAAAGAGAGAGATAAAAGAAGATCTTAGAAGATGGAAAAATGAACCCTGTACATGGATAGGCAGAAATAACATTATCAAAATGGCAATATTACCCAAAGTTCTCTACAGGTTTAAAGTGATGCCAATCAAAATCCCAACAGCATTTTTTGTAGAAAAAGATAAAGCAATCATGAAATTCTTATGGAAAAACAAAAGACCCAGAATAGCGAAAGCAACTCTAAGCAGTAAGTGTGAATCTGGAGTTATAGCGATATCAGAGTTCAAACTGTACTACAAAGCAATAGTACCAAACACAGTGTGGTACTGGTACCAAAACAGGAAGGTGGACCAATGGTACAGAATAGAGTATACAGAAACCAATCCACAAAATTACAACTTTCTTATATTTGATAAAGGGGCTAAAAGCATGTAATGGAGAAAGAATAGCATCTTCAACAAATGGTGCTGGGAAAATTGGAAATCCATATGCAAATAAATGAAACTGAATTTCTTTCTCTTGCCATGCACAAAGGTTAACTCAAAATGGATCAAGAAGCTAGATATAAAATCAGAGACACTGCGTCTGATAGAAAAAATGTTGGTTACGATCTTCATACTGTGGGGTCGGGCTCCAAATTCCATAATAAGACTCCCATAGCCCAAGAGTTAATAACAAGAATAAACAAATTGGACTTACTTAAACTATAAAGTTTTTTCTCAGCAAGAGAAACAACAAGAGAGGTAAATAGAGAGCCTACATCCTGGGAACAAATTTTTACCCCTCACACTTCAGATAGAGCCCTAATATCCAGAATATACAAAGAACTCAAAAAATTAAACAATAAGATAACAAATAATGTAATCAACAAATGGGACAAGGAACAGAACTGACACTTCACAGAGGAAGACATACAATCCATCAACAAGTACATGAAAAAATGCTCACCATCTCTAGCAGTCAGAGAAATGCAAATCAAAACCACCCTAAGATACCATCTCACTCCAGTAAGATTTGCAGCTATTATGAAGTCACAGAACAACAAGTGTTGACGAGGATGTGGGGAAAAGGGTACACTTGTACACTGCTGGTGGGACTGCAAATTGGTGAAGCAAACTTTGAAAGCAGAATGGAGATTCCTGGGAAAACTGGGAATGGATCCACCCTTTGAACCAGCTTTTGCCCTTCTCAGACTATTCCCTGAGGATCTTAAAAGAGCGTACTATAGGGATACTGCCACATCAATGATCATAGTGGCACAATTCAAAATAGGTAGACTGTGGAAACAAACTAGATGCCCTTCAATATATGAATGGATAAAAAAAATGTGGCATCTATACACAATGGAGTATTATGCAGCACTAAAAAATGACAAAATCATAGAATTTGTAGGGAAATGGATGGCATTAGAGCAGATTATGCTAAGAGAAGGTAGCCACTCTTTAAAAAACAAAAGTCAAATGTCTTCTTTGATATAAAGAGAGCAACTAAGAATAGAACAGGGAGAAAGAACTTGAGGAAAAGATTAACATTAATCAAAGACGAGAGAGGAAAGCAAAAGGGAGAGAGAATGGAAACCATATGGAAATGGTAGGAGACCCTCAATGTTACACAAAATTACATATAAGAGGTAGTGAGGGGAAAAGGGGGTGGAATAGGGAGAGAAGTGAAAAACAGCAGATGAGGTAGAGAGGGAAGATGGGAGGGGAGGGGAGGGAGGATAGTAGGGGATAGGAAATGTAGCACAATACAACAGTCACTTATATGACATTTTGTAGAAATATGAATGTGTAACCATTGTGATTCTGCAACTCGTATTTGGGGAAAATTGGGAGTTCATAATCCAATTGAGTCAAATGTATGAAAGATGATATACCATGAGCTTTGTAATGTTTTGAACAACCAATAAAAAATAAATAAATAAAGGTTTAAAATTGAGTGGGAAGATATCAGCTAAAAAAGTGTTGAGATGCATTCATTTTGCTAAGCAGAAACTTTGTTTTGTTTAGTTGTATCTATCACAATTTTATTGTACCAGAAAACTGGTTTTAAAAATGCACATAATTGAGATTAATGGTTAATCCACCTAACCTCCTGAAAAATTCATAGTATTTCCTATATTTTTCATATTTCATTTTTTAGTGAATATTTTGTCATGGACCAGTTCTAGTCTTAGGCTATTCTTCCAGAATACTAACTCAACTGACAAGTTGGTACAATGTGTTGGATTGTTCTTTTCATCTTTTATTTAATAGTTTCTAACTGATAATGTGTATTTTTTCTTATCTTTATTTGGACATACATACCCAACTGTATCTTTGCATTTTATGTTTTACTGGGAAAGAGACTCATCAAAGCTCTGTATTATATGTATCAGTAATCAAACATTTAGAGATCGCAATTATTCTTAATTTTGCCTGAAAATATCTTTGTACCATTTTTCTTATAAAGATTTAGAATTATTAATACTGCCCCTACTGTAATAAGTAACTACTTACAAAAAGGATTAAACAATTGACTTTATATCAATTATGAATATGAAAATTACTAAAATAAGTATTTTTTAATTAACACACAATTGATAGAAATTGAAATCACAAGAAGGCCATTTTAAATGTCAGTGCATATGGTCCTTAAATAATAGGTTGTTCAAAAAAAAATTTCTCTAATTCATAAGAGTTAATATGCCATATTACAACTTAATGTGATATAAAACCTTAAATTATCAGTATTGATAAATAAGAATGATACCTGTTAACTTAAACATGTTTATTTGATTTTCACTGTAAGATGTTAATTCTGGAAGACTTGAAAATTAAGAAAGACTTGGTATATATTATTTCTAACAGGCTAATCAAAGTAATTTTAAATATATATGTATATATATATGTAATACATGTGAATGAATATTGATGCATATGTATAATAAATGTATTGTAATATATCTATCAGGTGATTATAATTTTTAAATTTTCTCAAGAAAAAAGAATGACTATAAAATCAGTTTTAAATGTAAATTTCATAGCATACTAGTGTTTGTAATGACATTAGAGAAAAATACATAAGGAGGGAAAGTGAAAAAGAATAGAGAGAAGGGGGAAAACGATTAAGAAAGTGAGTAATGAAGAGGGTGAGGAGTGTTTGATGATAAGATAAAGTGGAGGAGCTGGGTTTCTGGCTCAGTGTTAACATGCTTGTCTAGCATGTGTGAGGCACTGGGTTATATTCTCATCACCACATACAAACAAATAAAATGAAGGTCTATGAACAACTGAAAAAAATAAAAAATGAAAAAGGAGAAATATTACCAAAATTCCAAGTTTTTATGAATGTTAAATAAAAAACAATTATGTTACATAGCCTTATGCAATTTCTAGACTCCCCAAAATAGTCATTAAATGTTAGATTATTAGTGCTATAACTGAAAATCTATTGCTCTTTCCTCTACATTCTGTGGCATGCTAGTGCTAAAATAAAGTGTATAATGACACCAAAAAAAATCAAATATTTCTACAGTAACTGACCCAGTTTAACATCAATGCATGAAGATTCCTATGGGATATAATGTGTATTTTGACGTTCATTTTCATTCAAAACTGGTACATTACTATTTCTCCAGTTTATGCACATGATAGGATGTATATTTCATCCACAATTTAGCAAATTTATACGCATTTGTTTTACTTTCCATCACTTCCTGCTTCAGAACACATGGATTACTCCATGTTTCTTGACTGCTCTTTTTAAGAGACTTCTTTATAAACACATTATTTTTGATTTCTATTATCAATTTTGAAGCAAAACTCACACAACCGTCATGATAAACCATAACCATAATATTATCATTAGATATAAAACTGGTTGGAATGAATGATTCTATTTCAATATAAGATTTCTTGTATACTTTCAGATATCAATTTAATCCATTATGTAAAGTGGAACCAGTAATATTATTTATTCACAGTATGGTCTATTCATGCATTATCTCTATATTGATAGACACAGGGTACACCTCTGTGTACGCCCAATAATAATTTGTATATCTTCAAAATATTGCTCCCAGAAATGGTGGAAGAAATACTCATGTCAACTGACTTATACATACATTTTATCACAGTAGTATTCTGGACACAAAATGCAAAGGTCAACTTAGGATTCTCCCAAAAGCCTAAATGGAAAGTGAACATGGATTACTAAACTCATCCATGTCCAGGTTGCCTAATGCTCTCAAATGTCAATCTTATTGGTGACTACATATTTGTTTCTTCCTAAGATTATATATTGAAACTCAACCCTGTTGATAATGTCTAATCCTATCACTCACTTTGTACTTTGCCTGATTTCCTAATGTCTCTATTGATATCTGCTTTCCTACATATTTTCCGCATTTCATCATTGTGACTCATTCTTCACATGTGCTGACATTTACATTCACTCTCTAACCGAAACCCTATTGCTAAAGAACTTTTGGTCCAAATCCTATACTCACTCTTCTTCCTAAACCTACGGACTATATTCCTAATCCTACTGACTATCCCTTTTTGACTGGATGTTCTATTCTACATTCAATCATCCAAGTAACGGTCGGGCGAGCGTCGGAAGAAGAGACCACCAAGTGTCTATCTCATGTAACAGCAATGGGTTTATTGGGGGTCCAGCATGCTGGGGCTCAGAGTTCACTTGAAAAGAGTAGAGAGCCCTGAGAACAGCTTAAGCAGATGTTATAAACTTTTCCTTGCGAGTGCAGGGAGGGAAGTTAATTGATGTGTCAGGGCGAGTGTTCAGTTTGCATGCAACCTGGTGGGGGAGTACATTCTGCAGTTTGGCAGTTGTGGACAGCACATTTTGGGAACAAGATTGGCAAAAATTTCTCAAGATTTCAACAGTGTTTTGTTAAGTGTATAGAAAAACAGGAAGTGACAACTACATATTTTATTAACCTTTCATTCGACACTTCTTTTTCTCGCTACTTTTAATCATAAATATGATCATTGGGTGGTGTCACATTCCATGTCTGCTAGTGGGGTATTACCATTAGTTTAACTTGTCCAATTTGAGCCTGGAGAAAATAAATTACATGGTTGAGCAAGCAGGGTTTTATAGTTAGCAATAATGTGAGGATTATTATTGGACCCGCCAGGGTTGATAAATGCGTAGTTAACCAGGGGGACTTTGTGAACCAAGATTCAAACCACCCTTTTTGGGCCTCTCTGTCTCGTTGACGCTCTTCAAGTCGTCATTTTAATTTACTCATAGATTTTTTTACAACTCCAGTATGGTTGGCATAAAAACAACATTCTTCCATCAATGCAAAACAAAGGCCCTCTTCTCTCATGAAGAGAAATTCCAATCCTCGACTGTTCTGTAAAACAACTTCAGAGAGATAGGTTAAAGATTCCTGCAATGCTGTGATGGAGGTTTCTAATATCTTTAAGTTTTGGCCTATTGCTGCTTCTATTTGGGTCATTTGTTTTGTCCCATGGACCAAGGCAGTGGTTCTTGTGCCCACCCCTGCAGCAACATATATTCCTAATAGGATGGCGAAAGTGAGGGATATATGTTCCCAGTGGAACCAGGTTTTATGCCCCCCTATTTGATCTTCAAATGAACCTGTGTCATGATAGAGCACTCTGGGAAACATTTGCACAACTACACAATTAATCACATCTTTTGACCACTTCATGAAAACATAAACAATGTTTTAAGTATATAGAATTATACTGTTGTAGGGATGGACAAGGCAAGGCACCTAAGATAGTACCAAAGACAGGAAAACAGTCCTATTTGTTTGCAACCATATTCAGAGGGCATTACTTCTGTTGTAATCAATTAAATCCCCGGAATCCCAAGTTTAGGTAGTTTCAGAATTTTGTACCCAACATATAAGGGAAGGGGCTCAGAAGTTCACAGTCTTAAGAAGTTCACAAGAAGCCATTTGTCTTCTTTTTTTTTTCCTCTGTTCTGGGAAAGTTAACCTTCCAAGGACACCTGGGTGAGGGAGAGCTTTATATTCCCTTTATTTTTCCCCCTGCCAACTGTTACCATGGAGCCCAGTTGGTAACTTCTTTATCTTACAAATGTAGCCATCTATGTGAAGCCTCAGCTCAAGGCCAAGGCCTTGTTCACATATTTTGTGAAAAATTAGTATGGGGGTGTCTAGCTTAGGATTGCAGATTTTTTTAGCCAGTGGCCAAGTAGAATAGGGCAACATGAAAAGTGGAATTTTATCTACTTAGAAATCTTCTATTGGGACTCTTTTGCTGAAATTCCTAAATTCAGCTATGTTGGAGATTTCTGGAGAAGGTCAGTTAAGACTTTTCTGTGGGCCTGGTACAGAGGGGGAAGACGGGGAAGGCATGGCTGTGAGCAGTTCCGTGGATCTGAGAATGAGGTAGGAGAAATGTAAAAGAATAATGGAAAAGGGGTTTTGGATTTTTCTAGGAACAAATCTTGAGCAGTACAACAGGTACAGCAGAGGGTAAGATGGGAGTTAGTATCCCAAAAAGCATTTGAGGGACTTTAAATACTTAGTAACATGTTTTCAGTGATGAAAAAGCAACTTTAAAGGCCATTTACATTGCATCTTGGATAAGGGTGTGAGGGCTCTTCTCAGCTGGTTTGGGCTTTGTGTTAGGTAGTAAGAGGACCTGGTGGGACCCAGTGCGGGCAATGACAGGAGAAGAGAGGAGTGAGTTGGTTGAGGTGTACCTCAGTACCTGCTACCTCAAGAAGGGGGCAACGGTCTTAGAACAGGCGGAGGTTTGGATTTTTGATCTAGTAATTGGAGGGGAGAAATCAGGTTGCATAGGTGAGAGTAAGAGCAGAGAGTCTGGAGCAGAAGGCTGAGGGTGAGGATCTATTTGAGAAGCATAGTTCAGGATGTGAGCAAAGGAGGGAAAAGGCCTCCACATAGGGGAATCTCCTTTTACCCTTTTCAGCACTTGCAGAAGTTAAAAAGGTCACGCAGAATTTGAGGATCCAGAGACCCCTCTGGGGGCCATCAATTTTGGTTATCTAATTGGTAATATGGCCAATGTTGTGTACAGAATTTGATGAGGAGTTTGGGTTCCATCAAGCAGTCCCTGTATGCTCACATCCTCATGACTTACTGAAGAAGCCGGCTTTCCCCCAACACAACCTTGACTGTTTGTGGCTTTGATAGTCCGCCGGGCAAACATAGTAATCTAGGCTAGCCAACCTGCATCTGGCTCGCGTGTCCCTACATCCATAATATTTGTTTCCATTATCTATGGTAGAGAAGGGATTTAATGGAATTTTAGTGGGATCCACTTCATCAGGGATATCCCAATGGAAAAGACCTATAGCCAGCTGACAAATGTTTCTGTGGAGAGATGGCGACCATGTCCCTAAGTGGGCTGTATGCGAGATAGACCATACTTCTTGTCCAGTAAGATTTGTGATCAGCCATCGCTGCTGAATGGGCTGATGAGGGTTAGGACTACTGGTGGTCAAGGGGAGAGTCTATTGCCTTATCCACATGGCAAATACACAATTTGAAAGCGTTACCAGTCTTTTACAGTTTCCAGCCAGAGTCTGGACAGGGCACAGGCTTGAGATGAGAGGTATGGATCCAGGAAGTGATTCTGTCTACCTTTACTGCTGTAGGTGTTATAAGTAGCACCTGCTATGGTCCCTTCCAGCAGGGTTCCAGGGATGACACCTGATGTCGTCTAATGTAGACAAAGTCTCTTTCTTGATATTGATGTTGATTCCCCTCGTCACCGGGTTGGTAGGCAGTGTCCATCTGTCTTCACAGGTATCTATGTGGCTCTGGCTGAAAGACAATATCTCTAACTTTTTAAATTAGTGGGAAGTAGAAAGATCCTTCTAGGGTCCATCCAAATCCAAAGGTGAGCCATTCTGAGGCACAGAGAGTCTGCCAGGTCCAGCATTTTACTGAAAAAGAAAGATTCTGATCCCTTAAGCAAACTTTGTTGCAGTGAACAAGGGTCAGAGACAGAGGCATTGAAGTGCTCTGTCCCATAATGAAAGATACACAAACAGTAAAAGCAACAACACATGACACAGACAAGACAAGACAATAAAGACAGGATATGGAAGTCCAACACTGAGACCAGGACTGAGTAGTTGGCAAAACCCGATGGGTTGGCAATACCGAATCTGAAACAAAATATCACTGAGTCATGGAGACTATTGTTCCTCGATTTTCTGAGTCCTCTATGACGTCCCCCAGGGACTTGGCCTGTGGCTCTGTGACATGACTGTCAGCCACCATCGGAGAGAGCTCACGCTCTTCATCGACATCCATTTTGCCAAGCCCTGACCTGAAACCTGAAACCAGAAAGAGGCACCTTACTTACCCTGAGAGGAGTTCGTTGGGGTCGCTTGTCCACGGCTGCCGGATCTCGGTGGAACCTCCATATGTAAAGGTCCGGTGACAATCGGGTGAAGAGACCACCAAGAGACTGTCTCATGCAAAGCAAAGGGTTTATTGGGTGTCCAGCATGCTGGGGCTCAGAGCTCACTTGAATAGAGCAGAGAGCCTTGAGAACAGCTTAAGCAGAGCTTATATATTTTCCTAGGAGAGGGCAGGGGGGCAAGTTTATTGATGGGTCCGGGCAAGTGAGCGGTTTGTGTGCAACCGGTTGAGGGAGTACATTCTGCAGTTTGGCAGTTTTGGACAGCACATTCTGGGAATAAGACTATCAAAAAGTTCTCAAGATTTCAACAGTGTTTTGTTAAGCATACTGAAAAACAGAAAGTGACAAGTACTTATTTTATTAACCTTTCACTGCGAACTATACTTTTCCAGAATTCCTAAAGTTTCTATTGTGTTTGTTAAAGTTCATTTTTATTCAAACCTGGTACGTAATTATTTCTTCAGTTTATGGACATCATTAGATATATCCATTCATTCACAAGTTCACAAATTTATAAACATTTGGTTCACTTTCAATCACTTCCTCCTTTGGAAGACATATATTCCTCCATGTTTCTTGACTGGTCTTTTTACTAAACTTCTTTCTAAACATATTATTTTCGATTCCATAATCATTTTTGAAGCAAAACTCACACACTATTCATGATAAATGATAACCCTAACATTACCATTAGATATATAACTGGTTGGAATGAATGTATGTATATCAATATAAGATTTCCTATATATTTTCAGATATCAATACAATCCATTATTTAAATTTGGAACCAGTTATATAATTTATTCACAGTAGGGTCTATTAATGCATCATCTCTATATTCATCAAAACAGGGTAAACCTATTAGTATCCCCAGTACTAATTTATAAGTTTTCAAAATATTGCTCACAGAAATGGTGGAAGAAATACTCATGTCACCTTAGCTACATATACATATTATCACAGTAATATTCTGGACACAAAATGCAAAGGTCACACAGAACATAATTTAAGCTATGTATCGCAATCAAGGGCCCAAAGTCCTTCTGGGCTTCAAATATTACCTAGATTTCTGTTTTCATACTTATATTTCACCTCCATATTCTTATAAATATCGCAGGTTCCCAATATCATTATTCATCCAGCAAAATGATTCATAACCCAAATCGAACATGCTATTAACCCTAACCATTCTGTAAACTGAGATTGTTCACTCAATCTCACTTTACAGAAGAGCAGGGACAAAGTTAGTATTACAATACAGGAAGTTAGGAGATCTTTCACCTGCTGAGTACCTCAAAATCCATGCAGAAATGATCCCTGGAGAAGACGTAGGCAGCTATGAAGGACCTGAAACAGCAAAAGTCATCTTCCTTTGCAAACCACCCGATCAGGATGAAAGGATGTGTCTCAATCAGCCTATCTCTTATTAATGTAGGGATGATGTATGAAACCAGGCATGTGTGGAGAGCTGTTCCCAGGTGCCTATGTTTCTATACCATTCTAACTTGTGAAAGTGTCACAGGAAATAGAGGCTGCCTCCTTTTCCTGAGACACTAGGAAGCAACTGTTACGACAAAGTGGTGGCCAAGACAGTGGCCTCATTCATTTTCTGAAGGAAGTGACCTCACCTCACTTCCTTGGTGATGGAAATCTCTGAATTTTGTGATCCAAGAAGCCAGGCACCCAGAGCCAGTCCCAGTTCCAGTCCAAGTGGGCTCACTTGTTTGGATTTACCAAAAGGCTAGATAAATACCAAGAAATTTTTGAAATTCCCATGACCAGATGGTATTGGAGAACATTTGGATGCACTTTTACTGATCATGAGTGTACCAGACAGTGCCTTGATTGACTGGGATTTATGACAATGGTGTAGAACAGAGATGCTATTAAGTTGGACCCTCCTGAGTAGTGAGCCCTGAGCTGTGGTGTGCAGGTGTGTGATGAATCATCTGTGGTTGCGCCATGTGGATTTGCCATTGATTTCCAAATGGCTTGTCACTGACATGGTGCAGTGACCAGACACTTATATGTAAAGGTGTCTTGTTAAAGTGATAGTTTTCAGGGCAATGTGCAGAATCAGGTTGCTATAGACAAGGGGGCAAGCTATGTGGGAATGAAGCCTGGTTGGTGCATTCTCTTGTAGACCCTGAAAAACCACAAGTGACAAAACTCCCTCCAGCACTGTGTTCCAGTTGAACCCCTTGTATTTCGTGAGGCAAATAACAAACTCCCAGTGCTGCAGCAGGAAACACCACGAAAAGTGGAGGATGAACAAAAGGCTTCACAGTCCACACGGGGAGACACTTAGACCCCAGTGGCCACAGTTTACATACAAAGAGAGAATTCAGCACTGCTGCCTCATGTGCATTGGAAAGCAAGAAAGAATGTCCTCCAGGTCACATAGATGCAGACCCAGCTTTGATGATCTCACTACAAAGGAAACTAAAGCTACTGACAACAACATATATTTCAAGTGCCCGTCCTCAGAGGAAGTTTCTCTAGAAGTCTTTAGGCCAGCACACCTCCATATTTGTGGAGTGTTTACCCTGTACCTTACTTTGGGATACTCCTCTACCACCTCCAAGTTTGTGACCTCCTAAATATTTTCCATTCCAGATATGTATTTACAGATTTTCTAACTCTTCTCCTCTAATTGTTTCTTATTTGGGGAGATGGTAACGTCAAGGCATTGTTCTGGATGAAAGTGGGAAGATTTTTGTGTAGCACATATTTGTATACACATTGGATTCATTTTCCAATTTTCCATTCCAAAAACTGAATCCCTGACACTAACACGTACCCTACAAAACTCTGACTACTAATCCTAATATGATGGAGAAAAATGACCCAAACCGAATAGAAAAACAAGCAGTTCTGAAGAGGCATGGTGTATAGTCGGACTTGCCTTTTGCATGATAAAGTGTAGGTGTTATAAACCTAGTCAATTTTTAATTGAAATAGTTCTCCATGTGTTTTTTTTCCTTTGATATTTATTGTTTGTTCTTCAAAACATTACATAGTTCTTGACATGTCATATTTCACACTTTGATTCAAGTAGGTTATGAACTTCCATTTTTCCCCGTATACAGATTGCAGCATCCCATCAGTTACACATCCACTGTTTTGCATATTGGTATACTAGTGTCTGTTGTATTCTGCTGCCTTTCCTGTCCTCTACTATCTCCCATCCCCTCCCCTCCAATCCTCTCAATGTACCCCATCTGCTGTAATTCATTTCTTCCCCTTGTTTTCGTCCCCTTTCCGCTCACTTCATCTTGTATTTAATTTTGTATAACCATGAGGGTTTCCTTCCATTTCCATGCAATTTTGCTTCTCTTTCCTTTTCCCTCCCACCTCTCACCCCTGTTTAATGTTAATCATCTTCTCATGCTCTTCCTTCCAACTCTGTTCTCAGTTACTCTCCTTATATCAAAGAAAACATTTGGCATTTGTTTTTTAGTGATTGGCTATCTTCACGTAGCATAATACATTCTAATGCCATCCATTTCTCTGCAAATTGTATGATTTTGTCATTTTTTAATGCAGAGTAATACTCCATTGTGTATAAATGCCACATTTTTTTAATCCATTCATCTATTCAAGGGCATCTAGGTTGGTTCCACAGTCTTCCTATTGTGAATTGTGCTGCTATGAACATAGATTTATCAGTGTCCCTGTAGCATGCTCTTTTTGGGTCTATAGGGATTAGACCGAGAAGGGGAATTGCTGGGTCAAATGGTGGTTCCATTCCCAGCTTTCCAAGAAATCTCCATACTGCTTTCCAAATTGTCTGCGCCAATTTGCAGTCCCACCAGCAATGTACAGGTGTACCCTTTTCCCCACATCCTCGCCAGAACTTGTTGTCGTTTGACTTCATAAAGGCTGCTAAGCTTACTGCAGTGAAATGGTATCTTAGGGTGGGTTTGTTTTGCATTTCTGTGAATGCTCGAGATGGTGAGAATTTTTTGATGTACTTATTGATTGATTGTATGTCCTCCTCTGAGAAGTGTCTGTTCAGGTCCTTGGCCCATTTGTTGATTGGGTAATTCATTTTCTTATTGTTAATTTTTTTGATTTCTTTGTATAACTCTGGATATTAGGGCTCTATCTGAAGTGTGAGGAGTCAAGATTTGTTCCCAGGGTGTAGGCTCCCTTTTTACCTCTCTTATTGTTTCTTTTTCTGAGAAAAATCTATTTAGTTTGAGTAAGTCCAGTTTGTAGATTCTAGTTATTAACTCTTATGCTATGGGTGTCCTATTGAGGAATTTGGAGCCCAACCCCACAGTATGTAGATCATAGCCAAAGTTTTCTTCCATCAGATGCCGTGTCTCTGATTTGATATCAAGCTCCTTGATCCATTTTGAGTTAACTTTTGTGCATGGAGAGAGAAAGGGATTCAGTTTCATTTGTTACATATGGAATTCCAGTTTTTCCAGCACCATTTTTTAAAGATGCTATCCTTCCTTCATTTCATGCTATTAGCTCCTTTATCAAATATAAGATAGCTGTAATTTTGTGGATTGATTTCTGTGTCCTCTATTATGTACCATTGGTCCACCCACCTGTTTTGGTACCAGTACCATGCTCTTTTTGTTACTATTGCTCTGTAGTATAATTTGAGGACTTGTATCTCTATACCGCCTGATTCACACTTTCTGCTTAGAGTTGTCTTTGATATACTGGGTTTTGTATTTTTCCATATGAATTTCATAATTGTTTTATCTATTTCTACAAGAAATGCCCTTGGGATTTTGATTGGCATTGCATTAAACCTATAGAGAACTTTTGGTAATATCGCCATTTTGATGATGTTAATTCTGCCTATCCATGAACAGGGTATATTTTTCCATCTTGTAAGATCTTCTTCTATTTCTCTCTTTATTGTCCTGTAGTTTTCATTGTGTAAGTCTTTCACATCTTTTGTTACGTTGATTCCCAAGTATTTTATTTTTATTTTGAGGATATTCTGAATGGAGTGGTAGTCCTCATTTCCATTTCAGAGGATTTGTTGCTGATATACAGGAATGCCTTTGATTTATGATTGTTGATTTTATATCATGCCACTTTGGTGAATTCATTTACTAACTCTAATAGTTTCTTTGTAGACCCTTTTGGGTCTGCTTGGTATAGAGTCATGTCATCTGCAAATAGTGATAATTTAAGTTCTTCTTTTCCTAATTTTATGCCTTTAATTTCTTTCATTTGTCTAATTTCTCTGGCCAGTGTTTCGAGAACTATGTTGAACAGAAGTCGTGAGAGAAGGCATCCCTGTCTTGTTCCAGATTTTAGAGGGAATGCTTTCAATTTTTTCACAATTCAGAATGATACTAGCCTGAGGCTTAGCATAGATTGCTTTTACAATATTGAGGTATGTTCCTGTTATCCCTAGTTTTTCTAGAGTTTTGAACATAAAGGGATGCTGTACTTTGTTGAATACTTTTTCTGCATCTATTGGGGTGATCATATGGTTCTTATTTTTAAGTCTATTGATGTGGTGAATAACATTTATTGATTTCCGTATATTGAACCAGCCTTGTATCCCAGGGATGAATCCTACTTGATCATGTTGCACAATTTTTTAAATATGTTTTTGTATCTGATTCTCCAGAATTTTATTGAGGATTTTTGCATCTAGGTTCATTAGAGATATTGGTCTGTAGATTTGTTTCTTTGAAGTGTCTTTGTCTGTTTTATGAATCAGGGTGATATTGGCCTCCTAAAATGAATTTGGAAGTTCTCTCTCTTTTTCCATTTCCTGAAATATCTTGAAAAGTACTGGTATTAGTTCCTCTTTAAAGGTTTTGAAAAACTCTGCTGTATACCCATTCGGTCCTGTTCTTTTCTTAGTTGGTAGTCATTGGATGGTTTCTTCTATTTCCTCAATTAATATTGGTCTGCTTAGGTTGTCTATATCCTCCTGACTCAATCTGGGCAGATCATATGACTTAAGAAATTTATCAATGCCTTCACTATCTTCTAATTTATTGGTGTATAAGGATTCAAAATAATTTCTGATTATCTTCTGTATTTCAGAAGTGTCTGTTGTGATATTGCCATTTTCATCCAGTATGATAGTAATTTGAGTTCTCTCTCTTCTTCTCTTTGTTAACAGGGCTAAGAGTCTGTCAATTTTATTTATTTTTCAACTTTTAGTATTGTCAAATTTTTCAATTGATTCTTTTGTTTTGATTTTATTAATTTCAGCTCTGATTTTAATTATTTCTTGCCTTCTACTTCTTTTGCTGTTGTTTTGCTCTTTTTTTTCTAGGATTTTGAAATGAACTATGAGATCATTTATTTGTTTTTTTTTTCTTTTTTTAAGGAAAGAACTCCAAGCAATGAATTTTCCTCTTAGAACTGCTTTCAATGTGTCCCATAGATTCTGATATGTTCCGTCTGTCTTTTTCATTTATCTCTAAGAATTTTTTATTTTCCTCCTTGATGTCTTCTATAACCCATTGATCATTCAGTACGTATTGTTCATTCTCCAAGTGATGCATGAAGTTTCCTTCCTTCTTTTATTGTTGATTTTTCAGTTTCATTCCATTATGATCAGATAAGATGCCTGGTATTATCTATACTCCTTTATATTGTCTAAGAGTTGCCATGTGACATAATATATGATCTATTTTTGAGAGGTATCCATGTGCTGCTGAGAAAAAAGTGTAACTGCTTGATGTTGGGTGGTATATTCTATATATGTCTATTAAGTCTATGTTATTAATTGTGTTATTCAGTTCAATAGTTTCCTTATTCAACTTTTGTTTGGAAGATCTGTCCAGTAGTGAGAGAGGTGTGTTGAAGTCTCCCATGATTATTGTATTGTGGTCTATCAGACTCTTGAACTTGAGAAGAGTTTTTTTGATGAACATAGCTGAACCATTGTTTGGGGCATATATATTTATGATTGTTATGTCTTGTTGGTGTATGGTTCCCTTGAGCAGTATGTAGTGTCCCTCTTTATCCCTTTTGCTTAACTTTGGCTTGACATCTATTTTATTTGATCTGAGTATGGACACTCCTGCTTGTTTCCGAAGTCCATATGAGTGATATGATTTCTCCCAACCTTTCAACTTCAGTCTATATTTCTCTTTTCCTATCAAATGCGTCTCCTGCAGGCAGAAAATTGTTGGGTCTTCTTTCGTGATCCATTCTACTAGCCTGTGTCTCTTAATTGGTGAGTTTAAGCCATTAACATTTAGGGTTACTATTGAGATATGGGTTGTTATTCCAGCCATATTTGTTTATTTATGTTACTAACCATGTTTTTTTTTCCTCTTTGATTATTTTCCCCCCTTTACTGTACTACGTCCCACTGTTGGTTTTCATTGTTATTTTCCATTTCGTCTTCCTATAATGGTTTGCCAAGGATCTTTTGAAGAAAGGGTTTTCTAGCTGCAAATTCTTTTAACTTTTGTTTATCATGGAAGGTTTTAATTTTATCTTCCATCCTGAAGCTTAAATTCGCTGGATACACAATTCTTGATTGGAACCCAATTTCTTTCAGTGTTTGAAAAATGTTATTCCAGGATCTTCTAGCTTTCAGAGTCTGTGTTGAAAGATCAGCTGTTATCCTGATTGGTTTACCCCTAAATGTAATCTGCTTCCTTTCTCTTGTAGCTTTTAAAATTCTCTCTTTATTCTCTATGTTTGGCATCTTCATTATAATATGTCTAGGTCTTTATCTCTTATGATTTTGCACATTCGGCATCGTGTAGGCTTCTATGATTTGGGATTCTGTCTCATTCTTCATGTCTGGGAAGGTTTCTCATATTATTTCATTGAATAGATTGCTCATTCCTTTGTTTTGCACCTGTATACCTTCCTGTATCCCAATTACTCTTAAGTTTGGTCTCTTCATGTTATCCCATATTTCTTGGATTTTCTGCTCATGGTTTCTTAACAGTCTTGCTGAGCTGTCTATGTTCTTTTCAAGTTGAAATACTTTGTCTTCATTGTCTGATGTTCTATCTTCTACGTGATCTACGCTGCTGGTAGTATTCTCAATTGAGTTTTTAAGTTGGTTTATTGCTTCCTGCATTTCTATGATTTCTGTTTGTTTTTTTTTTATAACCTCTATCTCCCTGTATAGTTGATCTTTTGCTTCTTGGATTTGTTTATGTAATTTATTGTTGAAGTGATCTTTCATTGTCTGATTTTGCTGTCTAATGTCTCCCTGTTGACTCAGATCATCGGAAGCAAGTATATCCTAAATTCTTTATCTGACATTCCATCTGCTGCAGATATTACCTCTTCTAATGTTGAGTTGACCTGCATTGCTTGTGGTCCTTTCTTTCCTTGTCTTTTCCTACTGTTCACGTTTTTTTCTGTTTGGTGGAACTTTTGTGTTATTGAATTTTACCCCTAAATGTTTATATTGCTATTGTATTCATGAAAAGTCTCCCTCACAGGTGTGGGTGGTGGCTCTGCCCCTCCTCCAATTGGGGCAATGTGCCTACCACACCAGCAGCCCTCTGGACCTGTTCTGCCGGTTGGTAGCCTGTCCGCCTACCTTGCAGGAGCGGGCAGTTGCTCTACCCCTCTTCGGGCGCTTCTCCTGTTCAGCCAGTGGGTCACAGGTCCACCTACCTTGCAGGCGCAGGTGTCGGCTCTGCCCCTCCGCGTGCCGCTGGGCCTCTTCTGTCTGTGGATTGCAGGGCTGTCTACATTGCAGGCGCGAGTGGCAGCTCTGCCCCTCCCTAAACCGGGGCGATATATCTACCAGGCTGGTAGGTTGCTGGGTCTGTTCTGCCAGAGGGTGAGAGGTCCACCTGCTTTCCAGGCACGGGCAGTGGCTCGGCCCCTCCCCAAACCTGGTTATGTGTCTAGCACCGTGGCGGGGCCTAGCGCCTGGTCTGTCGGTGTTCGCAGGTCTGCCTACTTCGCAGGCGCGGGGGCCGGCTCTGCCCCTCTGAAGGCAGCTGGGCCTCTTCTGCCGGTGGGTCACAGGTTCACCTATCTAGAAGTTGCAAGGGGTGTCTCTGCCCCTCCGTGGGTTGCTGGGCCTGTTCTCCCTGTGGGTCGCATGTCCGCGTTCCTTGCAGGCGCGCAGCGGCTCTGCCCAACCCCCAACCAGGGCGATGTGTTTTGTATGATTGCGGGCCGCTAGGCCTGTTCTACCGGTGGCTCGCAGGTCCGCCTATCTTACAGGTGCAGTTGGCGGCTCTGCCCCTCCCTTCTCCATGTGTTTTTAAAGTTAACAAATATGAGAATTCCTGTCTCCATTTCTCTGTACCCTATTCAGCACATGTATTTTTATATGCACATATAGAATCCTACCTGGTATCACACGTAGATACTTGTGAGGTTGCTGACTTGGCAAATACAAATTGTGAGAAGAGATCACTCCTCCTAAATGCTGTTGGAACTTACAAAACAAACTATGGGTGAGCTTCCTAGTTGAACAACATTATACTTAAATTGATGTTCAGAAAAGTGAAGATTTTTGGATTTGTGGATGATATATATTTCATGATGTATTTTGATTGGCATTTATATTGCTACATTTTAATGTATATGTGTGTGTGTGTGTGTGTGTGTGTCATATATATATGTATAAACTCTCCAGATTTTTCAAAATATGAAATGTATGTGTCTTATTATATACTCCCTAAATTCATTGATGTTAATGAATGTGGATTTTTATTAAACTTTTCATAAGAATATTCTCTGGAATATTAATCCACCTGAAATATATATTTGTTTCCTAGTACTGAAAGCTAACTTCAGTGAATGGTGCATACAAATCCTAATATTGCTACAGTAAATGACTCAGTTTAACATCAATGCAAGTAGATTCCTATGGGACATGATATGTACTTTGACGTTCATTTTTATTCAAAACTGGTACATTAATATTTCTTCAGTTTTTGCACATAATAGAATACATTTTTCATTCACAAATTCACAAATTCATAGGATTTTTTTTCACTTTCAATTACTTCCTGCTTCAGAACATATGTATTCCCCCAGGTTTCGTGACTGTTGTTTTAATGAGACTTCTTTCCAAGCACATTATTTTTGATTTCCATAATCATTTTAGAAGCAAAACTCACAGACACTTCATGATAAACCATAACACTAATATTACCATTAGATGTATAACTGGTACGAATGATTGCATGAATATCAATATAAGTTTTCCAGTATATATCCAGATATCAATTCAATCCATTATTTAAATTTGGAACCAGTTATATTATTTATTCACAGTATGGTCTATTCATGCATTATCTCTATATTCGTATAACACAGCCTATACCTATTTGTACCCACAATACTAAATTATATGTCTTCAAAATATTGCTCCCAGAAATGGTGGAAGAAATACTCATGTCATCTGATCTATATATACATTAATCACAGTAATATTGTGGAAACAAAAAGCAAGGTCACACTTATGATTGTACCAAATCCTAAATGGAAAGTGAGCATGGATTAAAAAAAAAAATCCATATCCAGGTTGCCTAATGCTCTCAAAGTGAATCCTATTGGTGACTACATATTTGTTTCTTCCTGAAATTACATATTCAACTTCAACCCTGTTGAAAATTTCTAATCCTATCACTCACTTTATACTTGTCCTGATTTCCTAATGTCTCTATTGATATCTGATTTCCTGTATTTTTTCCCCAGTTTATCACTGTGACTGACTCTTCACATGTGCTGACATTTACTTTCAGTCTCTACCCAAAACCCTATTGCTAAAGATCTTTTGGTCCAAATTCTATACACACTCTTCATTCTAAACCTACAGAATATCTTCCTAATCCACCAACTATCCCTTTTGCACCAGATGTTCTCTTCGACATTCAATCATCCAAAAGACAAGATCCTATGCCACTGTATATCAATTTATCTGAGACACCTGTGCAGAACATAATTGAAAGCTAAGAATCCCAATCATGGGGTCAATTCCCTTCTGTCCTTCAAAAATTACCTAGATTTCTTTTTTCATACTTATATTTCACCTATATATTCTTGAAAATATCGCAAAATCCCAATACCATTATTCATCCCAGAGAATGATTCCTAACCAAAATGGAACCTGTTATTAACCTTAACCATACAATGTTCCCTCAATCTAACTTTACAGAAGAGGAGTGACAGAATTGGTCTTCCAATACAGGAATGTAGGGGATCTTCCACCTCTGAGAACCTCAAAGTTCCATGCAGAAATGATCCCTGGAGAAGATTTAGGCAGCTATGAAGGACCTGAGAGAGCAAAAGTCATCTTCCATGGCAAACAACCCGGTCAGGATGAAGGGATGTGTCAGAATAAGCCTCACTCTTCTTAATGTAGAGAAGATGGACCAAACCAGGCCAGTGTAGACAGCTGTTCCCGGCTGCCTATGGTTGATATACAATTCTCAGTTGTGAAAGTATCACAGGAAATAGGGGCAGCCTCCATCTCATGGGAACCTTGGAAGCAAATTTTAGGACAAAGTGGTTTCCAAAGCAGTGACCTCATTCAGTTCACAAAGGAGGTGACCTTCCTCACTTCCTTGGTGATAGAACTCTCTGAACTTGGGATCCAGGAAGCCAGGCAACCAGAGGCAGTCCCAGTACCATTCCCAGTGGGCTCACTTATTTGGATTTACAAAGAACAGAGTCAGTCTTTCTTGGTACCTACTGATGTGAGAATGGCCAAATTTCAGGAGAGCTCAGAAGAGGGGCCTTTCCTGAGAAAGCAGGTAGTTGCTCACAGCTGGCTCCTGACTACTTCGCAGATTTGGCCAAGGAGACCAGATCTGAGACAGGACAGGACATTTCTGGGAACATAATAAGGCCCACAAGTCAGAGGACACTCCGGATTGTCACAGACCTCTTTGGGGGAAGGAGGTGCCTTTGTGGGTGTGAGTGTGAGTTTGTGGTTTTGTCTCATGTTCTAAGAATAGGTAAAAAAGGTGGTTTGTTTGGTTTGGAGTGGACTGTTCCTAGTAAGTCGTTTCACAAAGTGAGTGTTTCTATGTCTGTGTATCCCACTGTGTCCGTGGTTGTCGACATTTGAAAAGAGAATTCATCAATGGATGTGTCCTGTTTAGTAGAATACTTCCCAGCATTCATCCTGCCCAATTGATGAATGGACTGTGGCTTCCCTTATGGATGGAAAACACCTACTAATTTCCTAAGTTCCTGTTTTCTTCCTAAATCTGGCCACTCTCCAGAATAGGCTCATGGTTTTGTGTCCAAGAGATGTACCACCTCCAAGCTCTGTGACAAGGCCATGTAGTGGATAGCTAAAGGGAATGGCTAGCATCTCAAAAAACTCAGATATCTGTGTTACCAGGAAAGCCTCAGTGGAGAAACTCTGCTTTGGGCCTTTTGCTAACCAATTCTTCTCTTCCCCTGAATGTGAGGAAGGTCTTGGCCTCAGGACACAGTTTGTGAAGCCTGAAGAAAACAGTTTTAAAATGGAATTAAATGGGCATCACCTGTGGCTCTTTGTTAATTGCTTTGGAAATGGATGTGTCTGAATCAGTCTCTTGGCCCTGTGTTAGGCTGTGGCTTAGGTTCTCAGCACCTGATGGATCTAAAGAATGATCCCATGTGTGCATCCAAAACCAAAATGGGACAAAGATCAGTCATTGTTGATGAAGTCTCTCGCCTTCCTCTGTTAGGTTCCTTACCACCATCAAGTGAGAATAGGGATCCTTTGAATCAAATGAGTTCTTCAAAGGCCTGCAAAGGCAATTGCATACATGCTTGTGTTTTCTCATGACTCCACATCACATAAAAAATCTATACCGACAGTCAGTAGGCCTCAAATTGGAGAAGCAGAGCAGTATTACTGGAAGGCATATTTGATCCCTCCTGGTTCACAGGAAGGGTGTACAATCCACCCTGACTTTAGGAAAATGATGGGCAAGCGAGCTTATTTGGACACTGTGTTGGGCTGCGCCCCTCATGGAAACATCCAGCCAGAGATTATGAGAAGTGTCTATATGGAAGAAGATGAGGGCCATGTGGGAGTGTTTTGGTTTTAACTGTGGTTATTTGTGTGGCAGTTGGAAGCGATGACTGGGTCCACCTGGGCTTGAACTCTGGTGTGATACCCCATAGAGACTGAGTCCTGGAACTGACCTCAGAGAAGTATTGCCATGAATTGTGTTGGGATATTAGGAGGCCACACATGGGAGTCGCCATTGGAAACAGAGATCTATTCCCAGGGTGGCTTTCCACAGAGCACTGGGAATCTCAGCCAGGGTATCACATAATTTTATTCTGAAACACTTGGCAGCCATAGTTGAGAGTCAAAACACAAATGCACTTAATATTGTAGACCTCAATGGGCCTGGCTTCATGTGGCATTTTTGCCACTTTTTTAGAAGCCTTAGCAGTTAGAGTTCTCCAGAGCTTTCATTGAAATGAGCTTCTTCACCATTTAATGATTACTGAATTAAATGAAACACTCAGTGACTCCAACTTCAACCTTGAAAGATGGGCTCGATAAATACCATTAAATTTTTGAAATTCCCATATCTAGGAGGCAGTGGAGAACCATTGGATATCCTGTTGGTGATCATGAGTGTACCAGACAGTGCCTTGATTGGCTGGGTTTCACGAAAATGGTGTAGAACAGAGATGCCAGTAAGTTGGAGCCTGCTGAATAGTGGACCTAGAGCAAAGGTGGGCATGTGTGAGATAAAACATCTGTGGTGCTTCTATCTGGATTTGCCAATGGCTTCCAAATGCCTTGTGACTGACATGGTGTATCCAGCAGACCATTATATGTAAATGATTCTTGTTATATGGATAAGTTTCAGGGCAATGTTCAGAATCAGGTTGCTATGGTCAAGGTGGCAAGCTATGTTGGAAAGAAGCCTGGTTTGTGCATTCTCCTGCAGACCCTGTTCCACCACACGTGACAGAACTCCCTCCAGCACTGTGTCCCAGTTAAATTCCTTGTATTTCGTGAAGCAAATACTGAACTCCCAGTGCAGCAGCAAAAAACATCACAAAAATTGGAGGATGATCAAATGGCTTCAGAGTCCACATGAGGAGACACTGAGCCCCAAGTGGTCACAGTTGACCCAGAAAGAGAGAATTCATCAATGCTGCCTCATTTTCATTGGTAAATAAGAAAGCATCTACTCCAGGTCACATAGATGCAGACCCAGCTTTTATGGTCTCACTACAAACGAAGCTAAAGCTCCTGACAACAACATATATTTCAAGAGCCCAACATCTGAGGCAGTTTTTCCAGAAGTCATTAGGATAGCAGAGCTCCATGTTTGTGGAGTGTTTACATTGTCCCTTACTTTTGGAAACTCCCCTTCTACCTGCAAGGTTGTGAACTCCTGAGCATATTCAATTCCAGATATGTACTCACAGATTTTCTTACTCATCTTCTCTACATGTGTTACTTGGGACGAAGTTAAGGTCAAGGCATTGTTCTGGATGAGAGTCGGAAGATTTTTGTGTAGCACATATTTGCATACACATTGGATTCATTTTCCAATTTTCCTTTCGAAATACTGAATCCCTGACACTAACCCATACCCTACAAGACTCTGACAACTAATCCTAACTTGATGGAGAAAAGTAACCCAAACAGAATAGAAATACAAACACATCAGAGGAGCCATGGTGTACCGTTGGAATTTCCTTTTCCATTATATAGGGTAGGAGTTATAAATCTAGTCAATTTTTTTGTTGAAAGAGTTGTCCATGTATTTTTAAACTTATCAAATATGTGAATTCCTGTCTCCCCCATTTCTCTGTATCCTATTCAGCACATATATTTTTATATGCACATATAGAATTGTACCTTGTATCACACATATATTCTTCTGAGGTGGCTGACTTGGCAGATACAAATTGTGAGAAAAGTTCAGTCCTCCTAAACGCTGTTGGAACTGAAAATTCAACCTATGGGTGAGCTTTCTAGTTGAACAACATTATACATAAATCCATGTTCAGTAAAATGAATATTTTTGAATACGTGGATGATATATATTTCATGATGAATTTCGATTGGCATATATATTGCTAGTTTTTAATGTCTGTGTGTGTTTGTGTGTGTGTGTGTGTAGATATAGATATAGATATAGATATACACTGTCAAGATTTTTCAAAATATGAAATATATGTATATTTTGGCCACTCTTTGGGAAGCCTTACCTGTGAGAGTTCTCTAGAGCTTTCATTGAAATGAGGTTCCTCAACATTTAATGGTTCCTGAATGAATTGAAACCCACAGTGCCTCCAACTTCATCCTTGAAAAATTGCTCCATAAATACCTTGAAATTCCCCTGACCAGGTGGCACTGGAGAACCTTTGGATGTATTGTTGCTGATCATGAGTGTACCAGACAGTGCCTTGACTGACTGGGTTTCACGAAAATTGTGTAGAACAGAGATGTAAGTAAGTTGGAGAGTGCTGAGAAGTGGGCCCAGAGCTGTGGTGTGCAGGTGTATAATAAAATATCTGTGGTGGGGCCATGTGAGTCTGCCATTAACTTCTAAATGGCTTGTGGCTTACATGGTGCAGCTAGCAGACCCTTATATGTAAAGGCATCTTGTTATAAGGAAAGGTTTCAGGACAATGTTCAGAATCAGTTTGCTATGGACAATGTTGCAAGTTATGTGCGATAGAAGCCTGGTTGGTGAATTCTCCTGTAGACCCTGACCCTCCACACGTGACAGAACTCGCTCCAGCACTGTGTCCCAGTTGAACTCCTTGTATTTCATGAAGGAAATACCAAAAGCCCAGTGCAGCAGCAAGAAACACCACGAAAATTGTAGGATGACCAATTGCCTTCACAGTCAAGACGGGGAGACACTTAGCCCTCCGTGGCCACAGTTTACCTTCAAAGGTAGGATTGAGCACTGCTGCCTCATGTTCTTTGGAAAATAAGAAACCATGTCCTCCAGGTCAGATAAATGAAGACCCATCTTTGATAGTATCACTACAAAGGAAGCTAAAGCTCCTGAAAAGAAAATATATTTCAAGTGCCCAACCTCAGAGGCAGTTTCTCAAGAAGTCTTTAGGCCAGCAGAGTTCCATGATTGTGGACTGTTTATCCTGTCCCTTAATTTTGAAAACTCCTCTAAAATGTCCAAGCTTGTGAACTCCTGAGCATTTTCCATTCCAGATATGTATTCACAGATTTTCTAACTCTTGTCCTCTAATTGTGTCTTACTTGGGGTGAAGGTAATGTCAAGGCATTGCTCTGAATGAGAATGGAAAGATTTTTTGTAGTGCATATTTGCGTAAACAATGGATTCATTTTCCTTTATTTTCATTTGAATTACTGAATCCATGACACTAAAGCATACCCTACTAGACTCTGACTACTAATGGTAATATGATGGAGAAAAATAACCCAAACAGAATAGAAATACAAGCAATTCAGAGGAGGCATAGTGTATAGTTGGACTTGCCTTTTGCATGATAAAGGGTAGTTGTTAAAAATCTGGTTAATTTTTAATTGAAATAGATCTCCATGTGTTTTGAAAGGTATCAGATATGTGAATTCCTGTCTCCCTTTCTCTGTTGCCTATTCAGCACATGTATTTTTATATGCACAAATAGAATCCTACCTGGTACCACACGTACATTATTGTGAGGTGGCTGACTAGGCAGATACAAATTTTGAGAAGAGATCACTCCTCCTAAATGCTGTAGGAACTGAAAATTCAACATTTGCGTGAGCTTCCTAGTTGAACAACATTACACATAAATCCATGTTCAGTAAAATAAAGATTTTTTGATCTGTGTATGATATGTATTTCATGATGAATTTTGATTGGCATATATATTGCTACTTTTTAATATCTCTGTATGTGTTTTGTGAAAAATCTACACTCTATAGATTATTCAAAATATGAAATATATGTGTCTTATTATACACTCCTCAATTTCATTCATGTTCATGTATGAGACCAAGGCTCATGCAACAGCAAAAGACATTTATTGAGGATCCAATCCAGCATGCTGGTGCTCTGTGCTCACTCAAGAAGGGAGAGCAGCCCAGATCCCCGAGCAGGGGTTGAGCAGTGCTTAAGTACACGATTTGGGGAGTGTGAGACTTTACATATATCACAGTCTCCTTTAGCAAATCATCATACACTGTGGGAAAATGAAACAACAACTCCTAAACATGATTAGTTCATTCATTGGCTTGAACATGTCAGGCGGGAGTGATAGGTCAATTCTAAAGCGGGGTACACATTGAAATTGATTGATTTAGGCCCTGCGATGCATATGTGGTAGGCCACACAGGGTCCTAGGTTATTAAACAACCAGGCGGTCAGGGGGAATATTTACTGGGCAGTCCAGAAATTGTCCTACAATTTACAGGAATTTCAGGTTTTGCGTGTAGCATGGAAACTTAAAAATACCTGGTCCTTTACATTTTAAACCAGGCGTTGAAGATTAGAAACTTTACAACACCCGGTCTTTTACACTTTAACTGTAACACTTTAATTTCAATTTCTTTTACCCTTACAGATCACTCCTGGTTCAGAAGAAGGGTGTCCAAGCCACCCTGACTTTAGGCAAATGAGGGGCAAGGGAGCTTATTTTGGACACTGTCTTGGGCTGTGCCCCTCATGGAAACCTCCAGCCATATGTTATGATGAGTGTCTTTATGGAAGAAGATGAGGGCCATGTAGGAGTGTTTTGGTTTTAATTGTGGTCATTTGTGTGGCGGTTGGAAGAGATGACTTGGTCCTCCAGGGCTTGAACTCTGCTCGGATACTCCTTAGAGCCTGAGTTCTGGAACTCACCTGAGAGAAGTATTGCCATGAATTGTGTTGGGATTATAGGAGGCCACACATGAGATTAGCCCTTGGAAACTGAGATCTAGGCCCAGGGTGGCTTTCCACTGAGCACTGGGAATCTCAGCCAGGATAACACATGATTTTTTTACTGAAAGACTTGGAAGTCATAGTTGACACTCAAAACATACATGTACCTCACATTGTAGACCTCAATGAGCCTGGCTTCATGTGACCTTCTGGCCACTCTTTGGGAAGCCTTGTCTGTGAGAGTTCTCCAGAGCTTTCATTGAAATGAGCTTACTCACCATTTAATGGTTCCTGAATGAATTGAAACCCACAGTGCCTCCAACATCATCCTTGAAAAATGGCTACATAAATACCATGAAATTTTTAATATTCCCATGACCAGGTGGCACTGGAGAAACTTTGGATGTCCTGTTGCTGATCACCAGACAGTTCCTTGATTGACTGGTTGTCATGAAAATGGTATAGAACCGAGCTGTCATAAGTTGGAGCCTGCTGAGTATTGGGGCTAGAGCAGTGGACTATATGGTTGTGAATAAATATCTGTTGTGGGACCACGTGGATCGGCCATTGGCTTCCAAAATACTTGTGACTGACATGGTGCAGGCAGCAGACCCTTATATGTAAAGGCATCTTGTTATATTGAGATGATTCAGGGCAATGTTCAGAATTCGGTTGCTATAGTCAAGGGGGAAAGCTATGTGGGATAGATCCATGTTTCAAAAATTCTCCTGAAGACCCTGACCAATCACACGTGACAGAGCTCCCTCCAGAATTGTGTGCCAGTTGAACTCCTTGTATTTCATTAAGCCAATTCCAAACTCCCAGTGCAGCAGTAAGAAACACCACGAAAATGGAGGATGACCAAACGGCTTCACAGACCACACGGGGAGAAACTTAACTCCCAGTGGCCACAGTTTACCAAGAAAAAGAGAATTCAGAACTGCTGTCTCATGTTCATTAGAAAATAAGGAACCATTTCCTCCAGGTCACATAGATGCAGACCCACATTTGATGGTGTCACAACAAAGGAAGCTAAATCTCCTGACAACTTCATATATTTCATGTGCCCAACCTGAGAGGCATTTTCTCAGAGTCTTTAGGCCAGAAGAGCTCCAAGTTTGTGGAGTGTTTAACCTCTCCCTTACTTTTGGAAACTGCTCTACCACCTCCAATGTTGTGAACTCCTGAACATTTTCAGTTCCACATATGTAATCACAGGTTTTCGAACTCCTCTCCACTAATTGTGTCTTACTTGGAGCGAAGTAAATGTCAAGGAATTGTTCTGGATGAGAGTGGCAAGATTTTTGTGTAGCACATATTTGCATACACATTAGATTTATTTTTCTATTTTCATTTGAAATAATGATCCCTGACACTAACACATACCCTAATAGACTCTGACTACTAATGCTAATATGATTAATAAAAAGAAACGTAACAGAATAGAAATACAGGCCTTTCATAGGAGGCATGGTATATACTTGGATTTGCCTTCGGCTTTATCAAGGGTATGTATTATAAATCTTGTCAAATTTTAATTGTAATATTTCTCCATGAGTTTTACATGTATATATATATATATATATATATATATATATATATATATATATATATATATATATATATATATATTTATATATATATACACTCTCTAGATTTTTCAAAATATGAAAAAAATGTGTCTTATTAAACACTCTCTAAATTCATTCATATTCATGTATGTGGATTTATAATCAACTTTTCACAAGATTATTCTCAGAAACATTCAACCACCTGAAATACATATTTGTTTCCTCGTCCTGAGAACTAACTTCAGTGAATGGTGCTTACAAATCCTAATATTTCTACAGTAACTGACACAGTTTATCATCAAAGCAAGTAGATTCCAATGGACATGATGTGTATATTGATGTTCATTTTAATTCAACACTGGCACATTACAATTTCTTCTGTTTATGCACATCATAGGATATATATTTCCTCCACAGGTTAGCAAATATATAGGCATTTGTTTCACTTTCAATCACTTCCTGCTTCAGAACACATGCATTCCTCCGTGTTTCTTGACTGGTCTTTTCATGAGACTTCTTTCCAAACACATTATTTTCGATTTCCTTTATCAGTTTTGAAGCAAAACTGATAAAACCCCCAATACTAATTTATACATTTTTAAAATATTGCTCCCAGAAATGGTGGAAGAAATACTCATGTCACCTGATCTACATATGCATGTTATCACAGTAATATTCTGGACACAAAATGCAAAAGTCACTCGTATGATTGTACCAAAGCCTAAAGGGAAACTCAACATGGATTACTAAAAACATCCATGACCAGGTTGCTAATGCTCTCAAATGTCAATCCTATTGGTGACTACATATTTGTTTCTTCATAAGATTATATATTCAACCTCAAAACTGTTGAAAATGTTTAATTTTTTTCACTCACTTGATACTCTTTGACTGATTTCCTAATGTCTCTATTGATATCTACTTTCCTAGATATTTTCTCCAGTTCAACATTGTGACTGACACTTTACAGGTGCTGACATTGACATTCACTCTCTAACGGAAACACTATTGCTAATGAACTTTGGTCCAAATCCTATACTAGCTCTTCTTCCAAAACATACTGACTATCTTCCTGATCCTATCGACTATCACTTTTTGAGTGGATGTTCTCTACTGCATTCAATCATCCAAGGTGCATGGTCCTATTCCATTGTATATCGATTTTTCTGAAACATGTATGCAGAACGTAATTCAAAGCTACGTATCACAATCAGTTGCCCAATGCACTTCTGAGCTTCAAATCTTACCTAGATTTCTGTTTTCATACGTATATTTCATCTCTATATTCCTATAAATATTGCAGGTTCCCAACATCATTATTCATTCTGCAGAATGATTCCTAATCCAAATCAAACCTGCTATTTACGATAACCATACACGGTTGCCTCAATCTAACATTACAAAAGAGCAGGGACAGAGTTCGTCTTACAATACAGGAATGTAGGGTATCTTCAAACTGCTGAGAACCTGAAAGTTCGATGCAGAAATAATCCCTGGATAAGATGTCAGCAGCTATGAAGGACCTGTGAGAGCAAAAGCCATCTTCAATGGCAAACAATCTAGATAGGAAAAAGGAATGTGTATGCATCAGACTCTCTCTTTGTAAGGTAGAGAAGATGGACCTAACCAGGCCTGCGTGGAGAGCTGTTCTCAGGTGCCTATTTTGATATACCATTGAAACTAGTCAAATTGTCAAAGGAAGTAAGGGCAGCCTCCATCCAATGTGACCCTTGGAAGCAATGGTTAGGGCAAAGTTGTTGCCAAGGCAGTGACCTCATTCAGTTCCTGAAGGAAGTGACCTACCTAACTTCCTTGGTGATGGAACACTCTGAAATTTTGATGCAAGAAGCCAGGCACCGAGAGCCAGTCCCAGTCCCAGTCCCAGTGCGCTCACTTGTTTGGATTTACCGAGTACAGAGTCAGACCTTCTTGGTACCTACTGATGTGAGGATGGCCAAATGCCAGGAGAGCTCTAAAGAGAAGCCTTTCCTGAGATAGCAGGTAGTGGCTAACCGTTGGCTCCTCACAGCATCACAGAGTTTGCCAAGGAGACAAGATCTGAGACAGGAGAGGTCATTTTGTGGAGAACATAGTATGGCCCACCAGTCAGAGGACACTCCGGATAGTCACAGACCTACTTTTGGGAAGGAGTTGCCTTTGTTTGTGGATGTGAGTTTGCGGTTTTGTCTCATGTTCTGAGAATAGGTAGGAAATGTGGTTGGTTTTGTTTGGAGTCGACTGTTTCTAGTAAGTCTTTTGACAAGGCGACTTTCTATGTCTGTGTATCCACTGTGTCCGTGGTTGTCGACATTAGAAAAGAGAATGCATCAATGGAGGTGTCCTGTCTAGTAGAAAGCTTCCCAGCATTTAGCCTGCACAATTGATGAATGGACCGTGGTATGCCTTATGGATAGGAAACACCTACTAACATCCTAAGTTCCTGTTTTCTTCCTGAATTCTGGCCACTCTCCAGAATAAGCTCATGATGTATTGTCCAAGATATGTACCACCTCCAAGCTCTGTGACATGTCCATGTTCTTGATAGCTGAAGGGAATGGGAACATCTCAGAAAACTCAGATATCAGTGTGAGCAGTAAAGTCTCAGTGGAGAAACCCTGCTTTGGTCCATTTGCTTACCTATGGTTCTGTTGCCTTGAATGTCAGGAAGGTCTTTGCATCATGCCACCAATTTGTGAAGTCTGAAGAAACAGATTTCAAATGGAAATGAATGTGCATCACCTGTGGCTCTTTGCTTAATTGCTTTGGAAAAGGATGTGTCTTAATCAGACACTAGGCTCTGTTTGAGGCTGTGGATAAGATTCTCAGCTCCTGATAGATGTAAAGAAGATCCCATGTGTGCATCCAAAACCAAAATGGCAAAAAGATCAGTCATTGTAGATGAAGTCTCCTGCCTTCCTCCGATAGGTTCCTGACCTCCATAAAGTGAGAATAGGGATTTTTTTTGGGTCAAATGAGTTCTTCAAAGTCCTTCAGAAGTACCTGGGTTCTCTCATGATGCCAAATCACATAATGAATCTATACCTGACTGTCAGTAGGCCTCAAATTGGAGAAGCAGAGCAGCGTTAACGGCAGGCTTTTTTGATCACTCCTGGTTCACAGGAAGGGTGTCCAGGCCACCATGAATTTAGACAAATGAGTGGCAAGAGTGCATATTTTGTACACTGTCTTGGCTGCGCCCCTCATGGAAACCTCCAGCCAGAGTTTATAATGACTGTCTATATGGATGAAAATGAGGGACATGTGGGAATGTTTTGGTTTTAATTGTGGTCATTTGTGTGGCGGTTGGAAGAGATAACAGGGTCCACATGGGCTTGAACTCTGGTGTGATTCCTCTTAGAGACTGAGTTCTGGAACTGACCTCAGAGAAGTGTTGCCATGAATTGTGTTGAGATTTTAGGAGGCCACGCATAAGAGTTGCCCTTGAAACCTGAGATCTAGGCCCAGGGTGGCTTTCCACAGAGAACTGAAATTCTCAGCAAGGATATCGCATGATTTTATTCTGAAAAACTTGGCAGCCATAGTTAAGAGTCAAAAGACACATGGACCTCCCGTTGTAGACCTCAATGGGCCTGGCTTCATGTGACCTTTTGGCCACTGTTTGGGAAGCCTTGCCTGTGAGAGTTTTTCAGGGCTTTCATTGAAATGAGAGTCCTCCCCATGTAATGGTTCCTGGAAGAATGGAAACCCCAAAGTGCCTCCAACTTCATTCTTGAAAAATGGATAGATAAATACCATGATGTTTTTGAAATTCCCAATGACCAAGTGGCACTGGAGAACCATTGGTTGTTCTCTTGCTGATCATTAGTGTTACAGACAGTGCCTTGATTGGCTGGGTTTCATGAAAATGGTGTGGAACAGAGATGCCAGTAAGTTGGAGCCTGCTGAGTAGTGGGCCTAGAGCAGTGGTGGGCAGGTGTGTGATAATACAACTGTGATGTGGCCATGTGGATCAGCCATTGGCTTCCAAATAGCTTGTGACTTACTTGGTACAGCCAGGAGACTATTATATGAAAAGGCATCTTGTTATATGGAAAGGTTTCTGGGCAATGTTCAGAATCAGGTTGTGATGGTCAAGGGGGCAAGCTATGTGGGATAGAACCCTGGTTGGTGAATTCTCCTGCAGACCCTGACCCAACACACGTCACAGAACTCCCTCTAGCACTATATCCTAGTTGAACTCCTTGTATTTCGTGAAGCAAATACCAAACTCCCAGTGCAGCAGCAAGAAACACCACAAAAAGTTCAGGATGACCAAATGGCTTCACAGTCCACTCAGGGAGACACTAAGCTTCCAGTGGCCACAGTTTACCAACAAAGAGAGAAATCAACACCGGTACCTAATGTTCAATGGAAAATAAGAAACGATGTCCTCCAGGTCACATAGATGCAGATCCAGCTTTGATGGTCTCACCAGAAATGAAGCTAAAGCTCCGGACAACAAGATATATTTCATGTGTCCAAACTCAGAGGCAGTTTCTCAAGAAGGCTTTTCGCCAGCAGAGTTCCATGTTTGTGGAGTGTTTACGCAGTCACTTACTTTTGGAAACTCCTCTACCACCTCCAAGGTTGTGAACTCCTGAGCATTTTCCATTCCACATATGTATTCACAGATTTTCTAACTCTTCTCTTCGAATTGCATCTTACATAGGGTGAAGATAATGTCAATGGATTTTTCTGGATGAGAGTGGGAAGACTTTTGTGTAGGACATATTTGCATACATATTGGATTCATTTTCCAATTTTCCATTTGAAATACTGAATCCCTGACACTAAACCATACCCTACTAGTGTCTGACTACTAATCCTAATATGAGGCAGAAAAATAACCCAAACATAATAGAAATACAAACAGTTCAGAGGAGGCATGGTGTATAGTTGGACTTGCCTTTTGCATTATAAAGGTTAGGAGTTATTAATCTAGACAATTTTTGTTACAATAGTTGTCCATGTGATTTTAAAGATAACAAATATGTGAATTCTTGTCTCTCTTTCTCTGTAGCCTACTCAGCACATATATTTTTATATGCACATAGAGAATCCTACCTGGTACTACACGTACATTCTTGTGAGGTGGCTGACTTGGCAGATACAAATTGAGAGAAGAGATCACTCCTCATAAACGCCGTTGGAACTGAAAATTCAACCTATGAGTGAGCTTCCTAGAGAACAAAATTATACACAAATCTTTTTTCAGTAAAATGAATATTTTTGGATTTGTGGATGATATATATTTCATGGTGAATTTTGATTGGCATATATTGCTATTTTTAATGTCTCTCGCTCTCTGTGTGTGTGTGTGTGTATATATATATATATATATATATATATATATATATATATATATACACACACTCTCTCCATATTTTTCAAAATATGAAATATATGTGTCTTATATACACTTCCTAATTTCATTCATGTTCATGAACGTGGATTTATTATCAACGTTTCACAAGATTATTCTCAGAAAATTTCATCCACCTGAAATACATATTTGATTCCTAGTGCTGAAAACTAACTTCAGTGAATGGTGCATACAAATCCTAACATTTCTACAGTAACTGACACAGTTTATCATCAATGCAAGTAGATTCCTATGGGACATGATGTGTATATCGACGTTCATTTTTATTCAACACTGGGACATTACAATTTCTTCAGTTTATGCACATCATAGGATATATATTTCCTCCACAATTTAGCAAATTTATAGGCATTTGTTTCAATTTCAATCACTTCCTGCTTCAGAACACATGTTTTCCTCCATGTTTCTTGACTGATCTTTTCATGAGATTACTTTCCAAACACATTATTTTCGATTTTCTTTATCACTTTTAAAGCAAAACGGACACACACTTTATGATAAACCATAACTATAATATCACTATTAGATGTATAACTGGTTGGAATGAATGATTTTATATCAATAAAAGATTTCTTATATATTTTCTGATATCAATTCAATACATTTTGTAAAGTGGAACCAGTTATATTATTTATTCACAGTATGGTCTATTTAGGCATTATCTCTATATTAATAGACACAGGTTACACCTCTTTGTATCCCCAATACTAATTTATACATCTTCAAAATATTGCTCCCAGAAATGGTGGAAGAAATACTCATATCACCTGATCTACATATGCATGGTATCACAGTAATATTCTGGACACAAAATGCAAAATTCACACGTATGACTGTACCAAAGCCTAAATGGAAACTGAACATGGATTACTAAAAACATCCATGACCAGGTTGCCTAATGCTCTCAAATGTCAATCCTATTGGTGACTACATATTTGTTTCTTCCTAAGATTATATATTCAACCTCAATACCATTGAAAATGTCTAATTTTTTCACTCACTTTGTACTTTTCCTGATTTTCTAATGTCTCTATTGATATCTACTTTCCTACATATTTTCTCCAGTTCAACATTGTGACTGACCCTTCGCATGTGCTGACATTGACATTCACTCTCTAACCGAAACCCTATTGCTTATGAACTTTGGTCCAAATCCTATACTCACTCTTCTTCCGAAACATACTGACTATCTTCCTGATCCTATCAACTATCCCTTTTTGAGTGGATGTTCTCTACTACATTCAATCATCCAAGGTACAAGGTCCTATGCTATTGTATATCGATTTTTCTGAAACATGTTTGCAGAACGTAATTCAAAGCTACGTATCACAATCAGTTGCCCAATGCACTTCTGAGCTTCAAATCTTACCTAGATTTCTGTTTTCATACTTATATTTTATCTCTATATTCCTATAAATATTGCAGGTTCCCAAGATCATTATTCATCCCGCAGAATGATTCCTAACCCAAATCGAACCTGTAATTAACCCTAACCATACACTGTTGCCTCAATCTAAAATTACAAAAGAGCAGGGACAGAGTTCATCTTACAATACAGTAATGTAGGGTATCTTCCAACTGCTGAGAACCTCAAAGTTCGATGCAGAAATAATCCCTGGAGAAGATGTAGGCAGCTATGAAGGATCTGAGAGAGCAAAAGCCATCTTCCATGGCAAACAACCTGAACAGGATGAAGGGATGTGTATGTATCAGCCTTTCTCTTCTTAATGTAGAGAAGATGGACCTAACCAGGCCTGCGTGGAGAGCTGTTCCCAGGTGCCTATTTTGATATACCATTTTAACTAGTCAAATTGTCACACAAAGTAGGAGCAGCCTCCATCTAAAGGGACCCTTGGAAGAAACTGTTAGGACAAAGTTGTTGCCAAGAGAGGGACCTCATTCAGTTCCTGAAGGAAGTGACCTAGCTAACTTCCTTGGTGATGGAACTCTCTGAAATTTTGATGCAAGAAGCCAGGCACCGAGAGCCAGTCCCAGTCAATGTTCCAGTGGGCTCACTTGTTTGGATTTACCAAGTACAAGTAAGACTTTCTTGGTACCTACTGATGTGAGGATGGCCAAATGCCAGTTGAGCTCTGAAGAGGGGCCTTTTCTGAGATAGCAGGTAGTGGCTAACTGCAGGCTCCTCACAGCATCAAGAGTTGGCCAAGGAGACATGATCTGAAAGTGGAAAGGCCATTTCGAGAGGAACATAGTATAGCCCACCAGTCAGAGGACACTCTGGATAGTCACACACCCACTTTTGGGAAGGAGGTGCCTTTATGTGTGTGGGTGTGAGTTTATGGTTTTGTCTCATGTTCTGAGAATAGGTAGAAAAGGTGGTTGGTTTGGTTTGGAGTCGACTGTTTCTAGTTACTCTTTTGACAAGGCAAGTGTTTCTATGTCTGTGTATCCACTGTGTCCGTGGTTTTAGACATTAGAAAAGAGAATGCATCAATGGAGGTGTCCTGTCTAGTAGAAAGCTTCCCAGCATTCATCGTTCACAATTGATAAATGGACTGTGGTTTGCCTTATGGATAGGAAACAACTACTAACTTCCTAAGTTCCTGTTTTCTTCCTGAATTCTGGCCACTCTCCAGAATAAGCTCATGATTTATTGTCCAAGATATGTACCACCTCCATGCTCTGTGACATGTCCATGTTCTTGATAGCTGAAGGGAATGGGAACATCTCTGAAAACTCAGATATTAGTGTGAGCAGTAGAGTCTCAGTGGAGAAACCCTGCTTTGGTCCATTTGCTTACCTATGGTTCTGTTGCCTTGAATGTCAGGAAGGTCTTTGCCTCAGGCCACCCCTTTTAGAAGCCTGAAGAAACAGTTTTCAAATTTAAATGAATGGGTATCACGTGTGGCTCTTTGCTTAATTGCTTTGGAAAGGGATGTGTCTTAATCAGACACTAGGCCCTGATTGAGGGGGTGGCTAAGATTCTCAGCTCCTGATAAATCTAAAGAAGATCCCATGTGTGCATCCAAAACCAAAATGGCAAAATGATCAGTCATTGTGGATGAAGTCTCTTGTCTTCCTGTGTTAGGTCCTGAACTCCATCAAGTGAGAATAGGATTCCTTTGGGTCAAATGAGTTCTTCAAAGTCCTGCAGAAGTGCTTGGGTTCTCTCATGATGCCAAATCACAGAAGCAATCTATACCTGACATTCAGTAGGCCTCAAATTGGAGAAGCAGTGCAGTATTAACGGCAGGCCTATATTATCACTCCTTGTTCACAGGATGGTTTTCCAGGCCACCCTAAATTTAGACAAATGAGGGGCAAGGGTGCATATTTTGGACACTGTCTTGGGCTGCGCCCCTCATGGAAACCTCCAGCCAGAGTTTATGATGAGTGTCTATATGGATGAAGATGAGGGCCATGTGGAAATGTTTTGGTTTTAATTGTGGTCATTTGTGTGGCGGTTGGAAGAGATGACTGGGTCTACATGGGCTTGAACTCTGGTGTGATTTCCCTTAGAGACTGAGTTTGGGAACTGACGAAAGAGAAGTATTGCCATGAATTGTGTTGGGATTGTAGGAGGCCACACATGAGAGTTGCCCTTGAAACCTGAGATCTAGGCCCAGGATGGCTTTCCACAGAGAACTGAAAATCTCAGCAAAGATATCACATGATTTTATTCTGAAAAACTTGGCAGCCATAGTTAGAGTCAAAAGACACATGGACCTCACGTTGTAGACCTCAATGGGCCTGGCTTCATGTGACCTTTTGGCCACTGTTTGGGAAGCCTTGCCTATGAGAGTTCCTCAGAGCTTTCATTGAAATTAGCTTCCTCACCATGTAATGGTTCCTAGATGAATGGAAACCCCAAAGTGCCTCCAACTTCATTCTTGAAAAATGCATAGATAAACACCATGAAATTTTTGAAATTCCCAATGACCAGGTGGCACTGGAGAACCATTGGATGTCCTGTTGCTGATCATAAGTATAACAGACAGTGCCTTGATTGACTGGGTTTCATGAAAATTGTGTAGTACAGAGATGCCAGTAAGTTGGAGGCTGCTGAGTAGTGGGCCTAGAGCAGTGGTGGGCAGATGTGTGGTAATACATCTGTGTTGTGGCCATGTGGATCTGCCATTGGCTTCCAAATGGCTTGTGACTGACTTGGTGCAGCCAGGAGACCATTATATGAAAAGGCATCTTGTTATATGCAGGGGTTTCAGGGCAATGTTCATAATCAGGTTTCTATGGTCAAGGCGATAAGCAATGTGGGATAGAAGCCTAGTTGGTGCATTTTCCTGCAGAGCCTGACCCACCACACGTTACAAGACTTCCTCAAGCACTGTGTGCCAGTTGAACTCCTTGTATGTCATGAAGCAAATACCAAACTCCCAGTGTAGCAGCAAGAAACACCACGAAAAGTGGAGGATGACCAAATGGCTTCAAAGTCCACATGGGGAGTCACATTGCCCGAAGTGGCCACAGTTTACCTACAAAGAGAGACTTCAGCACTGGTGCCTCATGTTCATTGGAAAATAAGAAACCATGTCCTCTAGGTCACATAGATGCAGACCCAGCTCTGATGGTCTCACAACAAAGGTAGGTAAAGCTCCTGACAAAAACATATATTTCAAGTGCACAACCTCAGGGGCAGTTTCTCAAGAAGTCTTTAGTCCAGCAGAGCTCCATGTTTGTGAAGTGTTTACCCTGTTCCTTACTTTTGGAAACTCATCAACCACTTGCAAAGTTGTGAAATCATGAGCATATTCAATTCCAGATATGTACTCACAGATTTTTTACCTGTTTTCATATAATTGTGAATTACTTAAGGTGAGGGTAAGTCAAGGCATTGTTCAGGATGAGAGTGGAAAGATTTTTTGTATCACAATTTTGCATACACTTTGGATTAATTTTCCTAGTTGAACAACATTATACATAAATCCATGTTCAGTATAATAAATATTTTTGCATCCGTGGATGATATATATTTCACTATGAATTTCAATTGGCATACATATTGCTACTTTTTAATGTCTTTGTTTTTTTTTTGTATATATATATATATATATATATATATATATATATATATATATCCTATCCAGATTTTTCAAAATATATGTGTTTTATTATACACTCTCTAAATTCTATTATGTTCATATATGTGGATGTATAATCAACTTTTCACAAGATTATACTCAGAAATATTCATCCACCTGAAATACATATTTGTTTCCTAATACAGACAACTAACTTCAGTGAATGATGCATACAAATCCTAATATTTCTACAGTAACAGACTCAGTTTTACATCAATGCAAGTAGATTCCTATGGGGCATGACATGTATTTTGACGTTCATTTTTATTCAAGACTTGTACGTTGCTATTTCTTCAGTTTATGCACATCATATGATATATATTTCATCCACAAGTTAGCATATTTATAGGCATTTGTTTCACTTTCAATCACTTCCTGCTTCAGAACAAATGTATTCCTCCATGTTTCTTGACTGGTCGTTTCATGAGACTACTTTCTAAACACATGATTTTTGAATTACATAATCACTTTTGAAGCAAAAATCACACCCTTCATGATAAACCATAACCATAATATTACCATTAGATGTATAACTAGTTGGAATGAATGATAGTATTTCAATATCAGATTTCTTATATATTTTAAGATATCAATTCAATCCATTATTTTATGTAGAAGTAGTTATATTATTAATTCACAGTGTGGTCTACTCATGCATTTTCTCTAGATTCCTATACACAGGGTACATCTCTTTGTACCCCCAATACTAATTTATACATCTTCAAAATATTGCTTCAAAAAATGGTGGAAGAATTACTCATGTAACCTGATCTACATATATATTTTATCACAGTGATATTCTGGACACAAAACGCAAGGCTCACACTTATGTTTGTACCATAGCCTAAATGGAAATTGAACATGTATTACTATAAACATCCATGTCCAGGTTGTCTAATGCTCAATATCAATCCTATTGGTGACTACATATTTGTTTCTTCCTAAGATTATATATTCAAACTCAGCCCTGTTGGAAATGTCTAATCCTATCACTCACATTATACTTTGCCTTATTTCCTAATGTGTCTATTGATATCTGTTTTCCTACATATTTTCCCCTGTTCATCATGTGACTGACTCTTCTCATGTGCTGACATTTACGTTCACTCTCTAACCAAAAACCTATTACTAATGAAATTTGTTCCAAAACCTATACTCACTCTTCTTCCTAAACCTACTGACTATCCCAGTTTGAGTGGATGTTCTCTTCTACATTCAATCATCCAAGGTACAAGGTCTTTTGCCATTCGATATCGAATTATGTGAGACAACTGTTCAGAATGTAATTCAAAGCTAAGTATCCCAATAAAGGGCAAAATGCCCTTCTGGGCTTCAAGTCTTACCTAGATTTCTGTTTTCATACTTATATTTCACCAATATATTCTTATAAATATTGCATGTTCCAATACCATTATTCATCTCACAGAATGATTCCTAACCCAAATGGAACATGTTATTAACCCTAAGAATGCACCGTTCCCTCAATCTAATTTTACAGAAGAACAGGGACAGAGTTTGACTTACAATACAGAAATGTAGGTGATCTTCCACCTGCTGAGAACCTCAAAGGTCCATGTAGAAATGATCCCTGGAGAAGATGTAGGCAGCTATGAAAGACCTGAGAGAGCAAAAGTCATCTTCCATGGCAAACATCCTGGTCAGGATGAAAGGATATGTCGGAATCAGCCTCTCTCTTCTTAATGTAGAGAAGATGGACCAAACCAGGCCTGTGTGGAGAGCTGGTCCAGGAACCTATGGTTGATCTACCATTCTAACTTGTGAAAATTTCAAAGGAAGTAGGGGCAGCCTCCGTTTCATTGGTCAATTGAAAGCAACTGTGAGGACAAAGTGTTTGCCAAGGCAGTGACCTCATTCAGTTCCTTAAAGAAATGACCACACCTCACACTTTTGGTGATGGAACACTGTGAACTTTTGATCCAGGAAGCCAGGAACCCAGAGTCAGTCCCAGTCCCAGTCCCATTGGGCTCGCTTGTTTTGATTGAACAAGGACAGAGACATTATTTTTTGGTCCTACTGTTGTGAGGATGACCAAATGCCAGGAAAGCTCTGAAAACTGGCCTTTCCAGAGAAAGCAGGTAGTGGCTCATCACGGACTCCTGACAACTTCACAGAGTTGGCTAAGGAGACCAGATCTGAGACAGGACAGGCCATGTAGGGGGAATATATTATGGCCCACGAGTCAGACCACCCTCTGGATAGTCACAGACCTACTTGGGGGAAGGAGGTGCCTTTGTGGTTGTGGGTGTGAGTTTTTGGTTTTGTCTCATGTTCTGAGAATAGATAGGAAAGGCGGTTTGTTTGGTTTGGTATGGACTGTTTCTAGTAAGTCATGTGACAAGGCGAGTGTTTCTATGTCTGTGTGTCCCACTGTGTCCGTGGTTGTAGACATTAGAAAATAGAATGCATCAATGGATGTGTCCTGTCTAGTAGAAAGCTTCCCAGTATTCATCCTGCCCAATTTATGATTAGGCAGAAGATTGCCTTATGGATGGGCAACACCTGCTATCTTCCTAATTTCCTATTTCCTTCCTGAATTCTGGCCACACTCCAGAATAGGCTCATGGTTTTGAGTAAAAGATATGTACCACCTCCAAGCTCTGTGATATGGCCATGTACTGGATAGCTGAAGGGACTGGCGAGCACCTCAGAAAACTCAGATATCAGTTAGACCAGAAAAGTCACAGTGGAGAAACCCTGCTTTGGGCCTTTTGCTTACCTATTTTTCTTTTGCCCTGAATGTCAGGAAGGTCTTTGCCTCCAGCCACCCCTTTGTGAAGCCCTAAGAAACAGTTTTCAAATGGAAATGAATGGGCATCACCTGTGGCTCTTTGCTTAATTGCTTTGGAAAGGGATGTGTCGGAATCAGCCTCCTGGCCCTGTGTGAGGCTGTGGCTTAGATTATCAGCACCTGATGAATCTAAAGAAAGATCCCATGTGTGCATCCAAACTCAAAGGGCAAAAATTGCAGTCATTGTGGATGAAGTCTCTAGCTTTCCTCTGTAAGGTTTCTCACTTCAATCAAGTGAGAATAGGGATCCTTTGGGTCAAAAGAATTCTCCAAATCCCTGCAAAGCTTGCCCATGTGTGCTTGGATTTTCTCATGACTCCAAATCACATAAAGAATCTAAACCCCACAGTCAGAAAGCCTCAAATTGTAGAAGTGGAAAAGTATTAATGGCAGACCTATTTGATTACTCCTGGTTCACATGAAGGGTGTCCACGCCACTGAGATTTTAGGCAAATGAGGGACAAGGGAGCTTATTTTGGACACTGTCTTTGACTGCGCCCCTAATGGAAAACTCCAGCCAAAGGTTATGAAGAAGATGAGGGCCGTGTGGGAGTGTTTTGGTTTTAACTGTGGCCATTTGTGTGGCAGTTGCAAGAGATGATTGGGTCCACCTGGGCTTGAACTCTGGTGTGATTCCCCTTAGAGACTGAGTTCTGGAACTGACCTCAGAGAAGTATTGCCATCAATTGTTTTGGGATTTTAGGAGACCACACATGAGAGTGACCATTGGAAACTGAGATCTAGGCCCAGATTGACTTTCCACAGATCACTGGGAATCTCAGTGAGGAAATCACATTATTTTATTCTGAAAGACTTGGCAGCCATAGTTGAGAGTCAAAAAACACATGGACCTCACATTGTAGAACTCAATAGGCCTGGCTTCATGCGACCTTTTGGCCACTCTTTGGGAAGCCTTGCCCTTGAGAGTTCCCCAGAGCTTTCATTGAAATGAGCTTCCTCACCATTTAACAGGTCCTGAATATATTGAAACCCACAGTGCCTCCAACATCATCCTTGAAAAATGGCTAAACAGATACCATGAAATTTTTGAAATTCCCAATACCAGGTGGCACTGGAGAACCTTTGGATGTCCTTATGCTGATCTTGAGTACACCAGACAGTGCCTGGATTCACTAGGTTTCATGAAAATTGTGTTGAATAGAGATGCCAGTACGTTGGAGCCTGCTGAATAGTGGGCCTAGAACAGTGCTTGGCAGGTGTGTGATAAAACATGTGGTGGGGCAATGTGGATCTGCATTTGGCTTCCAAATGGCTTGTTACTGACATGGTGCAGCCAGTAGATACTTCTGTGTAAAGGTATCTTGTTATATGGAGAGCTTTCAGGGCAATGTTCAGAATCAGGTTGCTATGGTCAAGGGGGCAAGCTATGTGGGATAGAAGCCTGGTTGGTGCATTCTCCTGCAGACCCTGACCCACCACTCGTCACAGAACTCCCTCCAGCACTGTGACAGTTGAACTCCTTGTATTTCGTGAAGCAAATACCAAATCCCCAATGCAGCAGCAACAAACACCACGAAAATTGGAGGATGACCAAATGGCTTCACAGCCCACACTGGGAGACACTTAGCCCCCAGTGTCCACAGATTACCTACAAAGTGAGAATTCAGCACTGCTGCCTCATTTTCATTAGAAAATAAGAAACCGTGTCCTCCAGGTCACATAGATGCAGACCCAGGTTTGATGGTCTCACTACAAAGGAAGCTAAAGCTTGTGACAACAAGATATATTTCAAGTGCCCAAATTCAGAGGCAGTTTCTCAAGAAGTCTTTAGTCCAACAGAACTCCATGTTTGTGGAGTGTTCACCCTGTCCCTTACTTTTGCAAACTCCTCTACCACCTCCAAGGTTTCAAAATCCTGAGCATATTCCATTCAAGATGTGTTTTCACTGATTTTCTAACTCTTCTCCTCTAATGATGTTTTAGTTGGAGCGAAGGTACTGTCAAGGCATTGTTCTGGATAAGAGTGGAAACATTTTTGTGTAGCACATGTTTACATACACATTGTATTCATTTTCCAATTTTCCATTCGAAATACTGAATCCCTGACACTAACCCCTACCCTACTATATTCTGACTACTAATACTAATATGATGGAGAAAAATAACCCAAACAGAATGAAAATACAACCATTTCAGAGGAGGCATGGTGTATAGTTGGACTTACCTTTTGCATTATATAGGGTAGGATTTATAAATCTAGTCAATTTTTTGTTGAAATAGTTCTCCATGTTTTTTTTAAAGTTAACCACCTATGAATTCCTTTCTCCCTTTCTCTGTAGCCTATTCACCACCTGTATTTTTATATGCACAGATAGAATCCTACCTGGTACCACACGTACATTCTTGTGAGGTGGCTGACTTGGCAGATACAAATTGTAAGGGATCACTCCTCTTAAACGATGTTGGAACCGAAAATTTAAATTATGGGTGATCTTCCTACTTGAACAATATTATTCATAAATCCATGTTCAGTAAAATAAATATTTTTCTATCTGTCGATGATATATATTTCATTATAAATTTCAATTGGCATATATATTGCTGTTTTTAATGTGTGTGTGTGTATGTATATATGTATATATATATATATATATATATATATATATATATATATATATACACTCTCCAGATTTTTCAACAAATGAAATATGTGTCTTATTTTACACTCATCAAATTCATTCATATTCATGTATGTGGATTTATAATCAACTTTACACAAGATTATTCTTAGAAATATTCATTCACCTGAAATACATATTTGTTTCCTAGTACTGAAAACTAACTTCAGTGAATGGTGCATAAGAATCCTAATATTTCTACAGTAACTGACCCAGTTTAATATTAATGCAAGTAGATTCCAATCGGACATGATGTGTATTTTGACGTTCATTTTTATTCAACACTGGTAGATTAGTATTTCTTCAATTAATGCACATCATAGGATATAAATTTCATCCACAAGTTAGGAAATTTATAGGCATTTGTTTCACTATCAATCACTTTCTGCTTCAGAACACATGTATTTCTCCATGTTTCTTGACTGGTCTTTAAATGAGAAAAGGGATGGACAAGGCAAGGAAAGGCACCTAAGATAGTACCGAATACAGGGAAACAGTCCTATTTGGTTGCAACCAGATTTAAAGGGCATTGCTTCTGTTGTAATCAGTTACTTCCCTGAAACCCAAGTTTAGGTTGTTTCAGAATTTTGTACCCAACATGTAAGGGAGCGGCTCAGAAGTTCACAGTCTGCAGAAGTTCAGAGAAAGCAGTTTTTGTTTCTGTTTTTTTTCTCTGTTCTCGGCAAGTTAACATTTTAAGGACACCTGGGAGGGGGAGAGCTTTTTTCTTCTCTTTCTTTTTTCTCCCTGCCAGATGTTACCATGGAGTCCAGTTGGTAACTTCTTTATCTTAGAAATGTAGCCATCTCTGTGAAGCCTCAATTTGAGGCCAGAGGCCTTGTTCACATATTGCCAGCATTGTGACTGACTCTATCCAAACACATTATTTTGGATTTCCATAATCGCTTTTGAAGCAAAACTAACATATCTTCATGATAAACCATAACCATAATATTAATATTAGATGTATAACTGGTTAGAATGAATGATTGTAAATCAATATAAGATTTCTTATATATTTTCAAATATCAATTCAATCCATAATTTAAAGTGGAAACAGTTATATTATTTATTCACTGTATGGTCTATTCATGCATTATCTCTATATTCATGGACAAAGTGTACACCTCTTTGTACACCCAATACCCATTTATATGCCTTCAAAATATTGCTCCCAGAAATGGTGGAAGAAATATTGTGTCACCAGATCTACATATATATTTTATCACAGTAAAATTCTGGACACAAATGCAAAGGTCACATTTAGATTGTACCAAAGCCTAAATAGAAAGTGAGCATGGTTTACAAAAATCATCCATGTCAAGGTTGCCTTATGCTCTCAAATGTCAATCCTATTGGTGACTACATATTTGTTTCTTCCTAAGATTATATATTCAAACTCACCCTGTTGAAAATGTCTAATTGTATCACTCACTTTATACTTTGCCTGATTTAGTAATGTCTTTATTGATATCTGCTTTCCTACATATTTTCCTCAGTTCATTATTGTGACTGTTCTCATGTGCTGACATTTATATTCACTCTCTAACAGAACCCCTATTGCTAAAGAACTTTTGTTCCAAATCCTATACTCAGTCTTCTTCCCAAACCTACCGACTATCTTCTTAATCCTACTGGCTATCCCTTTTTGACTGGATTTTCTCTTATACATTCAATCATTCAAGTAATGTTCGTGTGAGCATCAGAGGTAGAGATCACGAAGAGACTGTCTCATGCAACAGCAAAAGGTTTATTGGAGGTCAAGCATGCTGGGGCTCAGAGCTCACAGAAATAGAGCAGAGAGCCCTGAGAACAGCTTAAGCAGAGCTTATATTCTTTCCTTGGAAAGGGCAGGGACGGAAGTTTATTGATGGGTCACGGTGAGTGGGCGGTTGGCATGTAAACGGGTGAGGGAATACATTCTGCAATTTGGCAGTTGGGGATAGCACATTCTGGGAACAAAATTAGCAAACAGTTCTCAATATTTCAACAGTGTTTTGTTAAGCATACAGAAAAATAGGAAGTTACAAGTACCTATTTTGTTAACCTTTCATTCCCCACTTCTTCTTCTGGCTACTTATAATTATAAAAGTGATCAAGGCTGGTGTCACATTCTATGTCTGCAAGTAGGTTATTACCATAAGTTTAACTTGTCCAATTTGAGCTTGGAGAAAAAAAAATTACACGTTTGAGCAAACAGGGTTTTATACTTTGCAGTAATATGAGGATTATTATTGGACCGGCCATGGTTGATAAAAACATAGTAAACCAGAGGGAATGTATGGATCAGAATCAAACCACCCTTTTTGGGCCTCTCTCAGTGACGCTCTTCAAGGTGTCTTTTTAATTTACTCATAGATTTTTTTTACAACTACAGTATGGTCGGCATAAAAACAATATTTTTCCCTCAATGCAGCACAAAGGCCCCCTTCTCTCATGAATGGGCGGTCCAACCCTCGACTGTTCTGTAAAACAACTTCAGACAGAGAGGATAAATATTCCTGCAAAGCTGTGATGGAGGTTTCTACTATCTTTAAGTTTTGTTCTATTGCTGCTTCTAATTGGGTCATTTGTTGTGTCCCATGGACTAGGGCAGGGGTTTCTGTGCCCACCCCTGCAGCAACTCCTATTCCTAATAGGATGGCTAAAGTTAGGGATATATGTTCCCAGCGGAACCGTGTTGTATGCCCGCCTGTTTGAATTTCAAATGAACCTGCATCATTATAGAGCACTCTGGGAAACATCTGCACCATTACACAATTAATCACATCTGTTGACCATTTCATGAAAACATAAACAATGTTTAAGTATATAGAATTATACTGTTGTAGGGACAGACAAGGCAAGGCACCTAAGATAGCACCGAAAACAGGGAAACAGTGCTATTTGGTTGCAACCGGATTCAGAGTGCATTGCTTCTGTTGTAATCAATTAACGCCCTGAACCCCAAGTTTAGGTAGTTTCAGAATTTTGTACCCAACATGAAAGAAAAGGGGCTCAGAAGTTCACAGTCGGCAGAACTTCACAAAAAGATTTTTTTTTCTGTTATTTCCTCTGTTCTGGGCAAGTTAACTTTTCAAGGACACCTGGGAGGGGGAGAGCTTTTTCTTCCTTTTCTTTTATCCTCCTTCAGCTGTTACCATGAAGCCCAGTTGGTATTTTTTATTTTAGAAATGTAGCCATCTCTGTGAAGCCCCAGCTCAAGGCCAGAGGCCTTGTTCACATATTGTGTGAAAAACTATTAAGGGGTTGTCTAGCTTAGAAGTGCTGATTTTTCCAAGCAGTGGCCAAGTATAACAGGGCAACAGAAAAAGAGCAAGTTTATCTACACTGAATTCTTTTATAGGGACTCTTTTGCTGAAAGTTCTAAAGTCATCCATGGTGAAGACTTCTGGAGAAGTTCAGTTAAGATTTTTCTGTGGGCCTGGTATAGAGGGGAAAGACGGGGAAGGCGAGGAATGAGAGCAGCTCCGGGGATCTGAGAATGAGAAAAGAGAGATGAAAAAGCATAATGGAAAAGGGGTTTGGGATTTTCCTAGGAACAAAATCTTGAGCAGTAGAACAGGTAGAACAGAGGGGAAGACGGGAGTGAGTATCCCAGAAAGCCTGGGAGGGATTTTAAATTCTTAGTAACCTGTTTTCAGTGATGACAAAGCAACTTTAAAGGCCATTTTTATTACATCTTGGATAGGGGTCTGAGGGCTCTTCTCAGCTGGTTTGAGCTTTGGGTTACCTGGTAAGAGGACCTGGGGAGACCGGGTGTAGGCACTGACAGGAGAAGAGAGGAGTGAGTGTTTAGAGGGGTACCTCAGTACCTGCTACCTCAGCAAGGGAGCAATGATCTGAGAACTGGCGGAGGTTTGGGTTTTTGATCTAGTAACTGGAGGAGAGAAATCAGGTTGCTGAGGTGGGACTGACATTAGAGAGTCTGGAGCAGAAGCCTGAGGGTGAGGATCTACTGGAGATGCATAGTTCAGGAAGTGAGCGAAGGAGGTAAAAGGCCTCCACATAGGGGAATTTCCTTTCATCCTCTTGAGCACTTGCAGAAGTTAAAAAGGTAACACAGAATTTGAGGATCTAGAGACTCCTCTGGGGGCCATCAGTTTTGGTTGTCTAATTGGTAATATGGCCAATGCTGTGTACTGAATTTGATGAGGATTTTGCGTTCCACCAGGCAGCCCCTGTATGCTCAAATCCCCATCACTTACAGAAGAAGTTGGCTTTCCCTCCACACAGCCATGGCTGTTTGTGGCTTTGATAGTCTGCTGGGCAAACATACTAATCTAGTCTAGCCAACCTGCATCTGGCTCACGTGTCCCTAAATCCCTAATGTTTGTTTCCATTATCTATGATATGGAAGGGATTTAATTGAATTTTAGTGGAATTTTCATCAGCGATATCCTAATAGGAAAGACTTATAGCCAGCTGACAAATGTCTGGGTGGAGAGCTAGCCACCAGGTCCCTAAGGGAGCTGTATACGAGTTAGAGCATACTTCTTGTCTAGTAGGATTTGTGATAAGCCATCGCTGCTGAACGGGCTGATGAGCGTTAGGTGTACTGGTGGCCAAGGGGAGAGCCTACAGCCTTATCCACATAGGGAATATGCAATTTGAAATGGTTACCAGTCTTTCCCAGTTTCCAGACAGAGTCTGGACAGGGCGCAGGCTTGAGATAAGAGGCATGGATCCAGGAAGTGTTTCCGTCTACTTTTACCGCTGTAGGTGTTATAATTAGCACCTGGTATGGTCCTTTCAAGCAGGGTTCCAGGGATGACACCTGATGTTGTCTTATGTAGATGAAGTCCCTTACTTGATATCAATGTGGAGTCCCCTTGTCCCCAGGTTGCAAGGCAGTTGTCAGCTGTTTTCACCGGTATCATTGAGTTCTTTCAAGAGATTTAATTCTGTCAAGCAAGGGGGTGTGGAAGGCATCGTTAGGTCTTAGAGTTGGGGTTACATGCCTTACTGGAAGAGGTGCACCATAGAGAAATTCATAGGGGGTGAGTTTACACAAAGAAACAGAGGGAGTATTTCTTGCATGAAACAGTGGATAAGGCAGGGGCATAGTCTAATATTTTATGCCGGTCTCTAAGCTTAATTTCGTTAAGGTCTCTTTAATGGTTCAATTTATTTTTTTTCCTGTCCTGAGCTCTGGGGTCTAGAAGCACAATGTAACTTCCAATTAATCCCCTGGGTCCTGGCTAAGCCCTCACTTACCCGGGCCATGAACACCGTTCAATTATCAGACCCTATTACCTTAGGCAGGCCTTGTCTTGAAAAAATATCTTAATATCTTTCAGGATCTTCTTGACCACCGTTTGATCCGGGTTTTTTTGTTGTTTTTTTTTTTTTTGTGAGAAAGGATTCAATCCATCCTGAAAATTTATCTACAAAGACTAGGAGATATTTAAGTCTATACCTTGCTGGCTTAATTTCAGTAAAGTCTACTTCCCAGAATTGTCCTGGTCTGGTTCATCGTAGGTGCTTTCCTGCAGGAAGCTTGGAAGGGTAAGCATTAACCAATTGACAGAACCGACAGGCTTTTGTTACCCGTTCAGTTATTTTTTTTCACTGTGAGTAAGTTAGTCGAAATCTCTGTTCCTGATCTTTCAGGAATGCCTGCAGTTTCTTTGAACCAAGGTGAGTAAGTTGATGTACATTTTTAACGTAGTGTAGGGCTTTCTGAAATTGCAGGCTGGGCTCAGTGAAGTTGAGGAGTTCAGTGTCAGTGTTCTTAAATGTTATCAAAAGCTTGCTGGTGCTCAAGGGTCCATTGGAATTGGGCATTCTTATTTAACAACGGGTATAAAGAAGCAGCTAAGAACACAAACCCAGGTATCCATAACCTGAAAAGGCAGCAGTCCCAAGAAACTCTCTGTGTTGTCTCCTGTTAGATGGAGGTGGTATCTGCACAAAGGTTTGCTTTCTGGGCTCAGTGAGCCATCATTTCCGCCCCTAAGGGAATAACCCAGGAAGATTACTTCTTGCTGGCAAATTTGGGCCTTTTTGGCAGAAGCTCTATACCCGAGTTGAGCAAGCTTGGATAATAGTGCTTGGGTCCCAGACTCACAGTTTTCCTTGTTGTTAGCTGCCAGTAGCAGGACATCCACATATTGAAGCAGGGTGACTTTGGGGTGCGTAATTCTGAAGTTGTTGAGATCTCTGTGGAGGGCTTCATCAAAGAGACTGGGGGAGGTTTTGAACACCTGTGGGAGTCTAGTCCAAGTTAGTTGACCAGAAGTTCCGTTATCTGGGTCTACCCACTCGAAAGCAAAGAGCAACTGACTATCTTTATGCAGAGGCAAGCAAAAGAAAGCATCTTTTAAGTACAGAACAGTATACCATTTTCACTCAGCAACAGCAAAGTGTTTATTGGGGTTCCAGCATGCTGGGGCTCAGAGCAACTTGACTAGAGCAGAGAGCCCTGAGAACAACTTAAACAGAGCTTATATAATTTTTTGGAGAGGGCAGGGAGGGAAATTAATTGATGGGTCAGGCAAGTGGGCAGTTTTTGTGCAACCGGGTGAGGGAGTACACTCTGCAGTTTGGCAGTTGGGGACAGCACATTTTGGGAACAAAATTAGCAAACAGTTCTCAAGATTTCAACAGTGTTTTGTTAAGCATAAAGAAAAACAGGAAGTGACAAATACCTATTTTATTAACCTTTCACCAAAGCAAAATGAAAAGTGAGCATGGATTACTAAAAACAACCATGTCCTGGTTGCCTAATGCTCTCAAATATCAATCCTATTGGTGACTACATATTTCTTTCTTCCTAAGATTATATATTCCACCTCAACCATATTGAAAATGCCTAATCCTATCACTCACATTATACTTTGTCTGATTTCCTAATGTCTCTATTAATATCTGCTTTCCTACATATTTTTCCTCAGTTCATCATTGTGACTGACTCTTTATATGTGCTCATATTTACTTTCACTCTCTACCCGAAACCCTATTGCTAATGAACCTTTTGTCCAAATCCTATACTCACTCTTTTTTCTAAACCTACTGACCATCTTCCTATTCCTACCGACTATTCCTTTTTGACTGGATGTTCTCATGAACATTCAATCATCCAAGGTACAAGGTCCTATGCCATTGCATATTGATTTACCTGAGACATCTGTGCAGAACATAATTCAAAGCTAAGTATACCACTAAAGGGCCCAATGTCCTTCTGGCTTCAAATCGTACCTAGAATTTTGGTTTCATACTTATATTTCACCTATATATTCTTGTGAATATCGCAGGTACCCAATACCATTATTTGTCCAGCAGAATAATTTCTAACCCAAATAGAATATGTTATTAACCCTAACCATACACTGTTCCTCAATCTAACTTTGCAGAAGAGCAGGGACAGAGTTGGTCTTACAATACAGGAATGTACGGGATCTTCCACCTGCTGAGAACCTCAAAGGTTGATGCAGAAATGATCCCTGGAGAAGATTTAGGCAGCTATGAAGGGCCTGAGAGAGCAAAAGTCATCTTCCAAGGCAAACAACCTAGTGAGGATGAAGGGATGTATCTGAATCAGCCTCTCTCCTCTTGATATAAAGAAGATGGACCAAACCAACCCTGTGTGGAGAGCTTCTCCTGGGTGCCTATGGTTGATATACAATTCTAACTTCTGAAAGTGTCACAGGAAGTAGTGGCAGCCTCCATCTCAAGGGACCCTTGAATGCAACTGTTAGGACAAAGTTGTTGCCAAGGCAGTGACCTCATTCCGTTCTTGAAGGAATTGACCTACCTCACTTCTTGGGGGATGGAACTCTCTGAACTTGGGATCCAGGAAGCCAGGCACAAAGAGCCAGTACCCGTCCCATTCCCAGTAGGCTCACTTGTTTGGATTTAACAAGGACAGAGTCTGTCTTTCTTGGTACCTAAAGATTTGAGGATGGCCAAATTCAAGTAGACCTCTGAAAATGGGCCTTTCCTGAGACAGCAGGTAGTGGTCAGCACAGGCTCCTGACAACTTCACAGAGTTGGACAAGGAGAACAGATCTGAGACAGGACAGGCCATTTTGGGGAAACATAGTATGGCCCACCAGTCAGAGGACACTTCGGATAGTCACAGACTTACTTGGGGGAAGGAGGTGACTTTTTGAGTGTGGTTGTGAGTTTGTGGTTTTGTCTCATGTTCTGAGAATAGGTAGGAAAGGCTGTTTGTTTGGTTTGGAGTGAACTGTTTCTAGAAAGTCCTTTGACAAGGTGAGTGTTTCTAGGTCTGTGTATCCCAGTGTGTCTGTGGTTGTAGACATTAGAAAAGAGCATGCATCCATAGATGTGTCCTGTCTAGTAGAAAGCTTCCCAGCATTCATTCTTCCCAATTTATGAATGGACTGTGGCTCGCCTTATAGAAAGGCAACACCTACAACCTTCTTAATTTCCTGTTTTCTTCCTGAATTTTGGCCACTCTCCAGAATAGGCTCATATTTTTGTGTCAAAGATATGTACCACCTCCAAGCTCTGTGACATGGCCATGTACTGGTTAGCTGAAGGGAATGGCGAGCATCTCAGAAAACTCAGATATCAGTGTGACCAGGAAAGTCTCAGTGGAGAAACCATGCTTTGGGCCTTTTGCTAACCTATTGTTCTGTTGTCCTGAGTGTCAGGAAGGTCTTTGCCTCAGGCCACCCTTTGTGAAGCCTGAAGAAAACAGTTTTAAAATGGAAATAAATTTGCATCACCTGTGGCTCTTTGCTTAATTACTTTGGAAAGGGATGTGTCTGAATCAGCCTCTTGGCCCTTTGTGAAGCTATGGCTTAGATTCTCAGTGCCTGATGGATCTAAAGAAAGATCCAATGTGTGCATCCAAAATCAAAATGGCAAAAATATCAGTCATTGTGGATGAAGTCTCTCACCTTCCTCTGTTATTTTCCTGATGTCCATCAAGTGAGAATAGTGATCTTTTGTGTCAAATGAGTTCTTCCAAGCCCTGCAGAGGTGCTTCAGTTTTCTCATGACTCCAAATCACATAAGGAATCTATACCTGACAGTCAGTAGGCATCAAATTGGAGAACCAGAGCAGTATTAACGGCAGACCTATGTGATCAATTCTGGTTCACTGGAAGGGTGTCCAGGCTACCCTGAGGTTAGGCAAATGAGGGGCAAGTGAGCTTATTTTGGACACTCTCTTGGACTGCGCCATTCATGGAAACCTCCAGCCAGACGTTATGATGAGTGTATATATGAAAAAAGATGAGGGCCTTGGGGGAGTGTTTTGGTTTTAATTGTGGTCATTTGTGTGGCGGTTGGAAGAGATGACTGGGTCCATCTGGGCTTGAACTCTGGTGTGATTCTGCTCAGAGACTAAGTTCTGTAACTGACCTCAGAGAAGTAATTGCTTTGGAAAGGGATGTGTCTTAATCAGCCTCTTGACACTGTGTGAGGCTGTGGCTTAGAATATCAGCACAAAATGGATCTAAAAAAGATCCCATGCATGCATCCAAAACCAAAATGGCAAAAAGAGCAGCCATTGTGGATGAAGTCTCTGGCCTTCCTTTGTAAAGTTCAGAAAGAATAAAAGAAATTGAAATTGAAACGTAAAGAACCAGGTTTTGTAAAGTTTACAAGCTGCACTGAGAACCTGAATTTCCTGAGTCAGTAAAGACAATTCTTTGATGTGTCCATTAGATGTGAGTTGAAATCTTCCCAGACGACCTTGTTACTTAACAACCCCTTCCCAGAAACCGTGCAGCTCAGCACATATACATCTCAGGGCTTCAACCAATCAGTTTAAATGTCTACCCCTTCACAGGGCTGACCAATCACCCCCTGCCCGACCTGTTCCCGCCAATGAATGTGCTAATCATGTTTTGGAGTTGTTATTTGATTTTACCAGGGTACATGGTAATTTGCTAAAGGAGGCTATGATGTATGTAAAGTCCCTGCCCTCTCTAAAGAATGTATATAAACTCTGCTCAAATTGTTCTCTGGGCTCTTTGTTGTTTGCTTTTCTGATGTGAGCTCTGAGCCCCAGAATGCTGGACCCCCAATAAACCCTTTTCTGTTTCATGAGAAAGTCTCTTGGTGGTGTTTTTCTCCGACCTTCGCCCCACCTTTTCATCTGGAGGCCCCAGGTGAGATATTCGGCAGCAGCGGACCAAAGACGCCAACTGACTTCTCTTAGGGTAAGTAAGGCGCCTGTTTCTTGTTTTGGGTTTCCGTTTAAGGCGTGGCAAAGTTGCTGTGGGTGAGGGCATTAGGTCTCTCCTATGTTGGCTGACAGAAGTGTCACAGAGCCAAAGGTCACGTCCCTGGGGGCACTCCAGAGGACTAGGGAAATCAAGGAATAGTAGTTTCCTCAACTGGGTTATATTGTGCTTCAGGATTCGGTTTTCCAGCCCAAAAGGTTTTGCCAGCTACTCAGTTTTGTTCATTGTCCTGAACTCAGGTTGAGTTTACTGTCTGTATTTATTGTCTAACCCCATCAGGTTTTGCCAGTTACTCAGTTCTAATCGTTGTCTTGGACTCATGGTAAACGTTTACTGTTTGTCATTGTGTGTGTCGAGTTTGTGTCTTCACTGTCCCTGTTTGAGTAACTTCCATTATGGGACAAAGCACTTCTATGCCTCTGTCCCTGACCCTTGATCATTGGACTGATGTCCGCTCAAGGGCCCAGAATCTTTCTTTTTCAGTAAAACGCCAGAGCTGGCAGACTCTCTGAGCTTCAGAATGGCCCATCCTGGGAGTCGGATGGCCACCAGAAGGATCCTTCCACTTCCCTCTAATCCGAAAAGTCAGAGATATTGGCTTTTAGCTGGGGCCACGTGGCCACCCAGATCAACAGACATATACCCCTTCCCTCATGATTATATCATTCAAACCTTCCACAACTCCCGCTCACCCCACCATTCTCCCTGAGTCACAAGACTGAATACTCTTCCCCCTCCTCATTCTCTACCCTCGCTCCCCAACCCCCAACATGTTCCAGATGATCCTCCCGCCACTGACTCAGCCTCTCAGCTGCTAGAGGCAATTGGGCCAGACTCAAGCCCTCCAGGGGACTTCCCTGCAGCAGCAGCAGCCCCTCCTCCCCTGGAGGAAGCTGGGCCACCTAAAGGAACCCGGCGGTGATGGATAATAGAAAACTCAGAATCCCCTGTGATGCTCCCTCTCCGTCCCTACGGGCCAATGAACCGTCCCAACTGGGAACCCAACAACTTTGAAGGTAGATAGCATCTGTCCACTTATCGCCGGGCTCTAATAGTGGGTATAGCGGGTCACCAAGCGACCGCCAGAGGGCCGACTAATTTGGCCAATGTAAGAGAGATTATCCAAGGGCCTAATGAGTCTCCCTGTATGTCTCAGGAGAGAATTATGGAAGCATAAAGGAAATATACTTCTTTTGATCCTCAGGCAGAGGACCAAAAGGCATCTGTTGCAATGGCCTTTATCGAGCAGGCTGCCCTAGATATTAAGAGAAAGTTACAATGTCTAGATGGATTACAAGATATGATGTTAAGAGATTTAGTCAGAGAACCTGAGACAGTATATTATAAGAGAGAAATGGAGGAGGAGAAGGAACAGAGGAGAGAGAAGGAAAGGGAATAAAAGAAGGATGAAAGGAGCAAAAGGCAGACTAAAGCATTGGCTAAGGTTTTGTTCACAGCAAAAAATACTCCAGAAGGTTAAATGCAGGGAGACAGAAAGGGATACCTGGGCCCACGCCAAAGACTGCCCCTGGCATCAGATCAATGTGCCTACTGAAAAGAAAAAGGACACTGAGCCAAAGAGTGGCCCAAAAAGGAGCAGCCACACGAACCCGCCATGCTGACTCTAGAAGAGGACTAAGAAAGTCGGGGCTTGGATCCCCTCCCCGATCTCAGGGTAACATTTGAAGTGGAGGGGATTCCAGTGAACTTTGAAATGGATACAGGAGCAGTATACTCAGCCCTTAAGACCCCACTGGGCCCCCTATAAATAAATAAATGGTCCCTAGTTCAAGGGGCTAATGGCAGTAGATATCAGGCTTGGACAAAAAAGAGGATTATGAACCTAGTAAATGGAAAAGTCCACACTCTTTTCTAGTAATCCCATAATGTCCAGCCCCATTGATGAGCAGGGATCTGCTTACCAAACTCTGGTCTAGAATAACCTTTATCCCTGATGGTCCCCAAGTGGAGTTTCTAAAGCCTTCAGTAAAAGCTCCCATAGTCACGGCTTTGACTATGTCCGTAGAAGGTGAACATCACTCTTCGTGTCCCCTAGGACTGATCAACAAAGCAAACTCACACAGAAATGGATAAAAGATTATCCTAATGTCTGGGCAGAAACTGCTGGGTTAGGTCTAGCCCTTAAACAACCTCCAATAGCAGTATAATTAAAAGCCTCTGCCTCTCCAATCAGTGTTAAACAATATCCCCTAAGCAAAGAAGCTAAGGATGGGATAAGGCCCCATATTCAGAAATACCTGACTCTTGGGGTCTTAAGGCTCTGTCAATCAGCCTGGAATACCCCGCTGCTACCAGTTAGAAAGCTAGGAACTGGGGACTACCATCCTGTTCAAGACCTAAGAGAGATCAACAACAGAGTGCAGGACATTCACCCCACAGTACCCAACCCATATAATTTGCTTAGCACTCTGAATCCGGAGCGGGAATGGTACACTGTGCTGGACTTAAAAGATGCTTACTTCTGCTTGCCCCTACATAAGGACAGTCAGTTGCTGTTTGCTTTCAAGTGGATAAACCCAAAAACTGGAACATCTGGCCAATTAACCAGGACTAGATTCCCACAGGAGTTCAAAATCTCCCTCACTCTCTTTGATGAAGCCCTCCACAGGGACTTCAACGACTTCAGAACTGCCCACCCTGAAGTCACCCCACTCGAATATGTGGATGATCTGCTACTGGCAGCCGACACCAAGGAGAACTCTGAGTCTGGGACCCAAGCACTATTATTCGAGCTTGCTCGGCTTGGATATAGGGCTTCTGCCAAAAGGCCCACTTTTGTCAGCAAGAAGTAATCTTCCTGGGTTATTCTCTTAGGGGTGGCAAACGATGGCTCACTGAGCCCAGAAAACAAACCGTTGTGCAGATACCTCCCCCTTCTAATAAGAGACAACTCAGAGAGTTTTTTGGGACTGCCAGCTTTTGCAGGTTATGGATTCCTGTGTTCTCATCTCTGGCTGCACCTTTATACACTCTGATAAAAGGGGATGCCCACTTCCAATGTACCCCTGAGTACAAACAAGCTATTGATAATGTCAAAAAAAAGGTGCTGCTCTCTGCTTCAGCCTTAGCACTACCAGATGTAGATAAACCCTTCAATCTCTACATAGAAGAAAAGAAAGGAATAGCACGGGGAATGCTCACTCAGAAATTGGGACCTTGGAAATGGCTAGTAGCATTCTTATAAAAAAAACTGGACCCAGTGGCTAGCGTGTGGCCCCTTTGCTTAAGAGCTATAGCAGTGGCAGCCCTTCTAATAAAAGATGCTCATGAATGAACGTTGGGACAGAAGCTCACCATTATAGTCCCCCATGCCCTGGAGAGCATCATCTGCCAGCCTCCAGAGAGGTGGCTATCAAACTCCAGAATTAAGCACTACCAGAGCCTCTTGCTTGACAAAGACAGTATAATGCTGGGACCCCCTGCTCCACTCAACCCGGCTACACTGCTGCCAGAAGTATCATCAGGACCCGTCGCTCATGAGTGTCAAAACATACTGGCAGAGAAAACCAGTATACGACAAGACTTGAAGGATCAGCCACTGCCTCGCCCTGAAGTCGTATGGTTTACGGACGGCAGCAGCTTTCTCCAAGACGGTAAGCGGCGGGCTGCACGAGCAGTACTTAGCAAAACTAATGTCATCTGGTCCTCTGGTCTCCCAGAAGGGACATCAGTCCAAAAAGCAGAACTGATTGCTCTTACGAAAGCATTGGAACTAGCAACAAGCAAAAGGGCAACCATATACACTGACAGCCGCTATGCATTTGCCACTGCTCATGTGCACAGGGCTATTTACCAGCAAAGAGAATAGTAACCTCTTCCAGGAAAGAAATAAAGAATGAAGATGAGATCCTCCACCTTCTCTCAGCAGTGCAGGGCCCTAAAGAACTAGCTATAGGGCACTGTCCAGGGCCCCAGAAGGGAAACGACCCCGTGGTGGTTGGAAACAGAAGGGCAGATGAGGAAGCTTAATTGCCAGCCCTAAACGAAGTGACTCTGTTAACTTTTTCCACATGGGGGGGAACAAAAATCAGGAGACTTGGCAGCTCCAGAACCTTCAGGCAACTTATCATCTGAGGAGACAGATACAGAACTCTGGGACCCTACAGAGCCAAGTTTACAATTTCAAAAAGCCCACCTTTATGTCAAAGACTTACACTAGCTCACCCACTTAGACTCAAAGAAGTTGTAGGCACTCTTAAAGGACCGAAGAAAGGACTTATTATTGACTGACTCAAAGAGGAAAGAAATAGCTGAGCAGGTGACTAGAGCTTGTCAAGTCTGTCAATTAGTTAATACTTACCCATCCAAGCTTCCTGCAGGAAGCACTTACGAGGAACCAGACCAGGACAATTCTGGGAAGTGGACTTTACTCAAATTAAGCCAGCAAGTTATGGACTTAAATATCTCCTAGTCTTTGTAGGTACTTTTTCAGGATGGGTCGAAGCCTTCCCCATGAAGAAAAAAACGGCTCAGATGGTGGTCAAAAAGATCCTAGAAGACATTTTTCCAAGGTCCGGCTTGCCTAAGGTAATAGGGTCCGACAATGGACCGGCATTTGTAGCCCAAGTAAGTCAGGGATTCGCCAGGACCCTGGGGATTAATTGGGAGTTACATTGTGCTTATAGACCCCAGAGCTAAGGACAGGTAGAAAGGATGAATAGAACCATCAAAGAGACCTTAACGAAATTAAGCCTGGAGACCGGCATAAAATATTGGACTATGCTCCTATCTTATGCACTGTTTCCTGCAAGAAATAACCTCTATGCCTCTTTGTGTAACCTCACCAATTATAAAATTCTCTATGGTGGCCCTCCTCCAGTAAGGGACCTAACCCCAACTCGAGACTTAATGATTCCTTTCACACACCCTTGCTTGACAGACTTAAAGCCCTTGAACAAACCCAGCACCCAGCGATACCTGTGGAAATAGTTGGCCACTGCCTATCAGCCTGGAGACAAAGAAACCCCACATTGTTATCAAGTGGGAGACTTAGTCTACGTGAGATGGCATCAGGTGTCATCCCTGGAACCCCGCTGGAAAGGACCATACCAGGTGTTTCTTATAACACCTACAGTGGTGAAATTGGATGGGATCACTTCCTGGATACATGCCTCACATCTCAAGCCTGTGCCCTGTACAGATTCCGGCTGGAAACTGAAACTGACTGGTAACCCTCTCAAGTTGCGTGTCTGTCGTGTGGATAGGGCTATGGATTCTTCCCCTGGCCACCAGCATTCCTAATCCCCATCAGCCTGTTCAGCAACAATGGCAAGTTATAAATCCTACTGGGCAAGTAGTGTGGTCTATTTCACATACAGCCGCCTTATGGACTAGGTGGCCATCTCTCCACCGAGACATTTGTCAGCTTGTTTTAGGCCTCTCTGACTGGGATCTCCCTGACATAGAGGACCCCACACATATCCCACTCAAACCCAAACCAGGGCAACATAGACCACCTTACCCCATGAATTATGGATGTCATCTCCCCAACTGAGGTGTAAACTAGCCAGTCTTGATTTTTATGTGTGCCCAGCTGATTTCCGAAGTTGCAAACAGGCCCAAACCTGTGGAGGACCCATTGACTTTCATTGTAGATCTTGGGGATGTGAACAAACGGGAGTGCATGGTGGAACCCAAACTCTCCAGACAGTATGATTCAGGTAGGACCAAATGACACCTGGATTGATCCCAAGAAATGTGCCGCTAGCCAAGCGGTGTCAAAAACTCGCTGTGGAAAGAATAGTCTATGTTACCCCCTCAAATAACTTTCACTTCCAAAGGAAGGGGATACCTCAGAACAACATGGCCTATGGGAAATACTAGGGGAATGCGATTTTATATTTATGGCCCTGGTTATGACTTTGCTCTCTGGTTCACCATCCAGCTTAAAAAGGAAGAAAAGCCCACAGCAATAGGGCCCAATCCCCTCAAGCCAGGAATTAAACCTCCTAAACCTCCCATGCCTAGATCTACCAGAACCACTCTACCATCTCATACTTCCTGGTTTCGGTCTTTGCCTACTTTCCCAGTCCAGAATACAGCTGACTCCTCCCCCTGGGAACTAATTAAAGGAACCATTATGGTACTGAACTCCACACAATCAGAACTCCTTGCATTTTAGCCCAGGTATTAGATAGCTCTGTAAATTATTGTGTAATGGTGCAGATACTTTCCAGGGTGCTCTATGATGATGCAGAATAATTTGAAGGTCTACTAGGGGGACTAACAACCTGATTTCACCGGGAGCCAGTGTCTCTTACTCTAGCCATCCTACTGGGGATAGGAGTTACTGCAGGAGTGGGTACGGGAACAGCTGCTATGATCCGTGGGTCACAACAAATGGCCCGATTAGAAACAGCAATAGATCAAGACTTGAAAACGTTAGAGACCTCCATCACAGTTTTGCAGGAATCCTTAACCTCTCTCTCTGAGGTTGTTTTACAGAAAAGGCAAGGATTAGACCTCCTCTTCATGAGGGAGGAGGGCATCTGTGCTTCACTGAGAGAAGAATGCTGTTTTTATGCTGACCATAGTGGAGTTTTAAAGAATCCATGAGTAAATTGAGAAAATGCCTTGAAGAGCACCAGAGAGAAAGGGAGATTCAACAAGGGTGTTTTGAGTCATGGTTTACCCAGTCCTCTTGGTTAACTAAACTTTTATCAGACTTAGCTGGACCCCTGATCATTCTTATGGTGTTACTAAATGTGGGACCTTGTTTGCTAAACTGCATAGTTTCCTTTCTCCAGGTTAAGATTGGGCAGGAAAAAACTCATGGTAATCAGATAAAAATACTATCCACTGGCAGAAATAGAATCTGAGAACCCGCAATAATTATGATTCATTACTTTTAAGATTAAAAGTAGTCAGAAAAAGGAGTGGAAAATGAAAGAATAAAAGAAATTTAAATTGAAACGTAAAGAACCAGGTTTTGTAAAGTTTCCAAGCTGCACTCAGAACCTGAAATTCCTGTGGCAGTTAAAACAATTCCCAGAACTGCCCATTAGATGTGTGTTGAAATCTTCCCTGACCACCTAGTAGCTAAACAACCCCTTCCCAGAAACCCTGCAGCTCAGCACGAATACATCTCAGGGCTTCAACCAACCAGTTTAAATGTATACCCCTTCTCAGGGCTAAAAAATCACCCCCTGCCCGACCTGTTCCCGCCAATGGATGTGCTAATCTTGTTTTAGAGTTGCTATTTGATTTTCCTGCGGCGTATGATGATTTCCTAAAGGAGGCTATGATGTATGTAAAGTCCCTGCCCTCTCTAAAGAATGTATATAAACTCTGCTCAAGTTGTTCTCGGGGATCTTTTTTCTTTCCTCCTCTGGAGTGAGCTCTGAGCCCCAGATGCTGGACCCCCAATAAACCATTTCTTTTGGCATGAGACAGTTTCTTGTTGGTCTTTTCCTCCAACGTTCGATGACCTTTTCAGTTCCTGACTACCTTCAAGTGAGAATAGCAATCCTTTGAGTCAAATGAGTTCTTCAAAGACCTGAAGAGGCTAGCCCATAGGTGCTTGGGTTTTCTCATGACTCCAAATCACAGTAAGAATATATACCTGACAGTCAGTAGGCCTCAAATTGGAGAAGAAGAGCAGTATTAGCAGCAGGGCTATTTGATCATTCCTGCTTCAAAGGATGGGGTCCATGCCACCCAACGCCCTTATGGACTTCAAATCTTACCTAGATTTCTGTATTCATACTTATATTTCACCGCATATTCATGTAAATATCACAGGTTTCCAATACCATTATTTATTCTGCAAAATGATTCCTAATCGAAATCGAACCTGTTATTAACCTTAACCATACACTCTTCCCTCAATCTAACTTTACAAAAGAACAGGGAAATTGTTGATCTTACAATACAGGAATGTAGGCGATCTTCCACCTGCTGAGAACCTCAAAGTTCCATGCAGAAATCATCCCTGAAGAAGATGTAGGCACCTATGAAGCATGTGAGAGAGCAAAAGTCAACTTCCATGTCAAACAACCTGGTCAGGATGAAGGAATGTGACTGAATCAGCCTCTCTCTTCTTAATGTAGATTAAATGGACCAAACCAGGCCCAGGCCTGTGTGGAGAGCTGTTCCTGGGTGCCTGTGGTTGATATACCATTCTAACTTGTGTAAGTGTCACAGGAAGTAGGGGCAGACTCCATCTCATGGGACCCTTGGAAGCAACTGTTAGGACAAAGTGGTTGCCAAGGCAGTGACCTCATTCATTTCCTGAAGGAAGTCACCTACCACACTTCCTTGGTGATTGACTGCCAGGCACCCAGAGAAGTCCCAGTCCCAGTCCCAGTGGTCTCAATTGTTTGGATTTATCAAGGACAGAGTCAGTCTTTCTTGGTACCTACTTAAGTGATGATGGCCAAATGCCAGGAGAGGTCTGAATAGAAGCCTTTTCTGAGAAAGCAGGTAGTGGCTCAACCATGGCTCCTGACAACTTCAAAGAGTTGGCAAAGAAGACCAGATCTGAGACAGAACAGGCCACTTCAGGGAACATAGTATGGCCCACCAGTCAGAGGACACTGAGGATAGTCACAGACATACTTGGGGGAAGGAGGTGCTGTTGTGGGTGTCCCTATGAGTTTGTTGTTTAGTCTCATGTTCTGAGAATAAGTCGGTTTGTTTGTTTGGAGTGGAATGTTTCTAGAAATTTGTTTGACAACATGAGTGTTTCTATGTCTGTGTATCCCACTGTATACATGGTTATAGACATTTGAAAAGAGAATGCATCAATGGTTGTGTCCTGTCTGGTAGAAAGCTTCCCAGCATTCATCCTGCCCAATTTAAGAATGGAGAGTGGCTTGCCTAATGGATGGGCAACACCTACTACCTTCCTAAGTTTCTCTCTTCTTCTTGAATACGGGCCACTCTCCAGAATAGCCTCATGGTTTTGTTTCCAAGATATGCACCACCTCCAAGCTCTCTGACATGGGCATGTACTTAATAGCTGAAGGGAATGGGAGCATCTCAAAAACTCAGAATTCTGTGTGACCAGTAAAGTCTCAGTGGAGAAACACTGCTTTGGGCTTGTTGCTTACCTATTGTTCTGTTGTCCTGAATGTCAGGAAGGTCTTTGCCTCAGGCCACCCCTTTGTGAAGCCTGAAGAAAACAGTTTACAAACGGAAATGAATGGGCATCACCTGTGGCTCTTTGCTTAATTGCTTTGGAAAGGGATGTGGCTGAATCAGCCTCTTGGCCCTTTGTGAGGCAGTGGCTTAGATTGTCAGCATCTGATGCATCTAAAGAAAGTTTCCAAGTGTGCATTCATAACCAAAATGGCCAAAAGAGCAGTCTTTGTGGATGAAGTGTCTCGCCATCTTTTGTAACCTTCCTGACCTCCATCAAGTGAAAATAGGAATTCTTTGGGTCAAATGAGTTCTTCAAAGCCCTCTAGAGGCTAGCCGATAGGTGCTTGAGTTTTCTCATGACACAAATTCTCATGAAGAATCTATACCAGACAGTCAGTAGGCCTCAAATTGGAGAAGCGGAGCAGTTATAGAGCAGGACTAATTGATCACTCTTTGTTCACAGGAAGGGTGTCCAGGCCAAGCTGACTTTAGGCAAATGAGGCACAAGTGTGCTTATTTTGGACAGTGTCTTGGGCTGCGCCCCTCATGGAAACCTCCAGACAGAGGTTATGATGAGTGTATATGTGGAAGAAGATGAGGGCCATGTGGGAGTGTTTTGGTTTTAATTGTGGTCAGCTGTGTGGTGGTTGGTAAAGATGCCTGGGTCCACCTGAGCTTGAACTATGGTGTGATTTCCCATAGAGACTGAGTAATGGAACTGACCTCAGAGAAGTATTGCCATGAATTGTGTTGAGATTTTAGGTGGCCATGCATGAGATTCACCCTTGAAAACTGAGATATAGAAAAGGGTGGCTTTCCAAAGAGTACTGTCAAACTCAGCCTGGATATCACATGACTTTATTCTGAAAGATTGGCCGCCATAGTTGAGAGTCAAAACATACATGGACCTTACATTGGAGACCTCAATGGGCCTGGATTCATGTGTCCTTTGGGCCACTCTTTGGGAAGCCTTGCCTCTGAGAGTTCACCAGAGCTTTCCTTGAAATGTGCTTCTTCAAAATTTAATGGTTCCTGAATGAATTTAAACCCACAGTTTCCCCAAATTCATCCTTGAAAAATGGCTAGATAAATACCATGAAATTTTTGAAATTCCCATGACCAGGTGGCCCTGGAGAATCTTTGGATGTCCTGTTGCTGATCATGAGGGTACCAGACAGTGCCTTGATTGACTGGGTTTCATGAAAACGGTGTATAACACAGATACCAGTATGTTGGAGGCTGCTGAGTAGTGGGCCCAGAGCTGTGATGTGCAGGTGTGTGATAAAGCATCTCTTGTCAAGCCATGTGGATCTGTCATTGACTTCCAAATGGCTTGTGGCTGACATGGTGCAGACAGGAATCACGTATATGTCTGAATCCTCTCCATAAAAGGCATCTTGTTATATGGAGATGTTTCAGGGCAATGTTCAGAATCAGGTTGCTACGGTTAAGGGGACAAGCTATGTGGAATAGAAGCCTGGTTGGTGCATTCTCCTGCAGACCCTGACCCACCACACGTGACAGGACTCCCTCCAGCACTGTGTCCCAGTTGAACTCCTTGTATTTCGTGAAGCAAATACCAAACTCCCAGTGCAGCAGCAAGAAACACCATGAAAAGTGGAGGATGACCAAATGGCTTCACAGTCCACATGCGGAGACACTTAGCTTTCAGTGGCCACAGTTTACCTACAAAGAGAGAAGTCAGCACTGCTGCCTCATGTTATTTGGAAAATAAGAAACAATGTCCTCCAGGTCACATAGATGCAGACTCAGCTTTAATGGTCTCCTTAGAATGGAAGCTAAAGCTCCTGACAACAACATATATGTCAAGTGCCCATCCTCAGAGGCAGTTTCTCAAGTAGTCTTTAGGCAGGCAGAGCTCCATGTTGGTGGAGTGTTTACCTTTTAGACCAGGACGCAAGAAAAGACCACTGACTCCAATTAAAATCAAATTAAAGCAAACTTATTATTTCCACCACCCGGGCTGTGTCTCCCTCCCAAAACCGCGGGAACAAGAGAGCAACCCCACCTTTCCTACAGAATGGCTTTATAGCGCAGAATGTTACAGAAAAGGGTGGTTACAGATAACAGAACTCTGACAAGCATCACACTAATGATAGTTTACATTTTTTTTTTTGCTGGCCCCAACATCAGAATTTATGAGAACCATTAGAGCCTCAGAGAGTGTCATCTGGCCAGGGAAGGCCAATATTTATGAGGTGTAAATAAAGTTTCAGAGAGGGCTGTTATCTGGTCAGAGAGCCATGCATGGGTGAGTTCAAGGCATGGGCAGGCATTCAAAGCAGGTTCAGAATTTGCTGTAATTTATAGTTAAGCCAAAATTATCTTTTCATGGCTTTGTGTCAAGATGGCTCCAATTTAAATAAAATATCAGGTTGGGTCTATCATTCCCCCATTTTCTAATGTGTCCCTTTCAAATCTTTGATAGGGTAGGGGACGAGCACTGAGGGAAATTTAATTCCTCAGGTAACAGTCTCCCCATTTTTTGAACTCACCCAAAACCGGTCTCCCTGATTTTACTGACTTAATTAATTACTTATATTGATAGTCTATTTATTTTTGGCTCCATTGTAGTAAGAAGCGAGGCGTCACTCATTTTGACTTCTTCTGAGCTGAGAGAGGGTGACGTGAGGGGGTACGGTCTGAGAGACATGAGTTGCCTTTTCGAAGTCAGTTCGGTTTGAAGTCTGGTTGGGGAAGTACAGGTTGTAAAGTCATCTGGGGATGGGTTCTTCTATGAGAGAAACAAAATACATGAGTACTGAATAAATGTTGCAGCAGCTGGAACATGTCACTGTATAGAAGTTCCCTCACCAGTCTTAAATATCCCCAGTTATCAGGACTGTCAACTTAATATTTAACATTTAGGGTTACAGTTGTCCCTCCCCATAAAATACAGTGTTATAATTTAATACCATCTGATCCTGCAAAATTCTTTTACTAGTATGACCTCTGTGTCTAATAGAGAAACCCTTAATTCTGTTACTCAAGGCTGGATAATTGTACTAGCAAACTCCAATATTACCTGTGTAGGTTAGGAATATCTGTAGGCCTTAAACTAAAAACTTCTGCCTCTGGCAGCTCCTCTTGATAGTCTCTTTTTATAGTTATCAGGCACTCCTCTCTGAGAACCCTTCTTTGTAGCCTCCAGTCTTATTTATTTTGGGAGGCTAACATAAAGTGTATACCTTAAAATATTATTATTACTGTTATTATTTAAAATGCCCAGGAATGGCTGTATTTTGCGTTTAACTGTCTTTCCTAAATGTTTAAGATGAAGCAGTCAAACTGACTTTTGTTTCTATCTATTATGAACAGTCAGCTGAGCTTTTACGGGAGTCATTCCTGGGGAAACTTGAGAGCAGCTTCTCAGTTCTGCTAGTGCCATTTTCGCTAGGTGTGTCCAGGTCTTGCTTGACCCTGTGGCTTCCCTCGGAAGCATCAGGGATGTCTCCCTTCTCTGATGACTGTCTTCTTCATAGAAAATGCACTGATTGGCTTTCTGTTCTCCAGTGGCTCAGAGTTGCAAAGCTCTTTAGGGAAGTCCCCTGTTCCCTGGATACAGACTGACTCAGAGGGCAAGAATCAAATATTGGTTTTCTTGGCCCTTTTCATTTAACTTTAATTTTAAATCCTAATTTTAAACATCCAGCAAATAAATTTTAGCAGCCTTATATTAAGAGTACTGGGCTTTAATGTCTGTAATTTAAAATTATTTATCTTCTTATTAATTGGGATCTGTATTTTTCTGTCTGTCTTTTGGTGATGACTTGTTATCTTTAATTAACCTATGTTGTGTTCTTAAAGCAACACTTCTGTAAAACACTAACAGGGAATCTTTAGATCACTTATAAGGAAATTACAAAATAAATTTAACAAGAGTAAATATACTTAGTTCGTGTAATAGCTACCCTGAATTTTTAGGCTGAGTTATTTATTATATTTCTTGTTTGAGATCCTAATAATCTTGATATGAAAAAAAAAGAACTTTTGAATGTAACTTTAAATGAAATAACATCTGACCCACTGCTTTCGTAGTCATTCTCACATGTAGTAAGTTGGGACACAGAGCCTTATCTCAAGTAAGGCAGGGCTCTTTATAAATCTTAAGTGTTTTAGTTCTAAAGATGATCTTTGTTTTTAAATATCAGTTTAAAAAGTTAACATTAATTGTTTGAGGTCACATGAACATTAGTTAACACCATATAATATAACATTTAAAACATGAATAAAATAAACGCTGAAAGTTTTATCCTTTTCATAGCTAAGGCTCTCATTAACATAAAAATACATTCAAATTGTTCCCCAATGTAAAAAGTAACATAAAAGTTTACATATCTTATTGATAAAAGGTAAATAAATGCCCAATATATTTTTTTTACCATACAACTTCAGAACACCAGCTTCACATAATGCTCTTTTAAAGTTTCTACCTTAGAGACTTGTATTCCTGGAAGATATGAGCACATTAATAGCATCACAATTGCATTGATGTTTCTACATTAACCAAGTTTAGCTTTTAAAGAAATGGCAGTACAGTGCTCTAAAATAACAGATCGTATTTAATAAGTTGTTTAATATTTATGGTTGCTTGCTCTAGAAAAATAAAACTTAATAAACACAATGTTATTGGTAAACGTATGTTTTAAGAAATTTTTGTGTCTTTTACACATGACTGATTTTTACAATCTTATACAGACTTTAGAACAAACTTATACAGACCTTAGTAAATCAATAACATATCTAACAAGAATACTCATGAATGAGTAATCAAATATCAAATTTAATTTATTTATTTATCAAAATATTAGACAAAAGTATTGAACAGTGTAGACCATTTTTTTGTTGAAGGAAAAGTCCTAGAACCAAGGCATATTAGACCTTTTGTCGACATTAATATTTTATTAGATTTTTGAACACCTAGAAAAACATGTAAGCTTAAATTTAAAGACATTCATTTTTATCTGTTTATCCAATTTAAAGTGAACCATTTAAATCACGTAAATTAAAGATCTTTGGATCCGCTTTTTAAAATTTGTTTTTGTGAGTGCTCCTTTTTTTTATGAGCGCTCCTTATGTATGTTAATTTGTATATAATATACATGATATACGGACATATGTATATATACACATACAACACATAACAAGAGTGTGCACACATAATTATAGTAAAGGCCTTGTAGCTTTTCGCAGGTGAAATCTCCATTGCAATGTTTCAAAAACTCCACTGTTGGTCAAAGATAGAACTGATCAGAAAAACATTAACCTAGGTCTGTAGGATCAAAATCATGAGTTAAAAACAATACAGAATCTAAGGAAAAAAATAAGAGTCCTAGAAAAAGTGACTGGGCAGTTATTAGTAAATACCATACAATGTAATTTTTTCTCCCTCCCCCCTTAGGCCTCAGATCAGTCTCCTACTGAGCTAGTAGGCTTCTTTCATTTGCATTTCAACATAAGGCCTGGCTGAGGTCTGGAAGGAGCAGGGAAAAACTGCTATTCTGAGCAGACACCTCAGGCCTAAGGCATTTTAACCATAATTTTCAGGTTTGGATGTTGAAAATTATGGTACAATTTTAAGTTACAATTCACAAAATTTTATATCTTTACATCTTGTTCTGTCAACAGATACCATACTATGATTTACTATCCTTTTCCAAATTAATGCACTGGTACACACTGTGATATTTTCCCAGTCTACCCAATTCAAAACTGGTGAAAAATAAGACTGAATGTTTGGGAAGTTACTTGCCAACTTGGAAATAGAGTTCTTTAGTTTTCCATGCTAAGTATTTAAGTTCTCTTGCATGAATTATCTAAAATCATAAACTAAACAATTATATGAACCAGACTTTTAACTGCAAGATTGTACAATGCTTCAAAAACCCATTCAGATACCAGATTGTTACAATAAAATGTCATCATTTAGACACACATTGAGCTAAGATCATTCCCAAGAAACAATTTATAATATGAACACATTATTGCACATGTCTTTAAGGGCCAGAAACAAAGACACAAGACAGACAGAAAGGAGCTCCAGACTATGGCTGACAGACAGAAGCCTTCAAAACATAACAGATAAGAGAAAAATCTCCTACACCTGTAGCACGATAGATGTCCCCACAAGGGGAACAGATGTTTTCAAAGAGGAGCAACCTGAAATGTGAAATCAAGGGTCTCCATGGTGACTTTACTGTATTTAGTGTCCCCTTTTTCTTATTCTCTTTTTTAATAAGACAGAGGTGGCATAATTCTTACAGTGCAGGGACGGAAGGAGGGAATTCTCTGAAGCAACAGGACTTTGGCAGCTGCTGGGAGTCCTTCAGTCCCTCCTTTTACTTACAGGATTAGCTCCTCTGGTTCAGTTCCACCCCGAGCACGCTCCGTCTCCTAATATTTCAGTAGTCAGCTCTCAAAAAGTCCCAGGGTCCGGGGGAGGGTATCAAAATTTGTAACTTAAATTTTGGTTCCTGATGTTGAAGCCAATTAATACCAATTTAATAATGAGGACAGCGTTTGAGAAAAAGAAAAAGGGAGGTTTACTGCTTTGCTAACAAAGGAGAAACACAGGGGATTCTGCCGAAAGGTTGTGACTCTCTTGATCTGAAGGGACAAGAGGTTTTAAAGGAGTTTCACTTTTTCACCTAAGAGATACTCAGTTCTTAGGTCACCAGCAGGCATTGCCCTCTGCAGTGGGTGTGCTCCAGGCAACCAGCTAGGGGCTTCTCTCATCCTGCTTGACAAAGGGGGGGAAAGTTCATCACAGTTCCTTAAAACACAGTCCAAAGGGGTGTCAGGCTTACTTGCTTTATTACCCATTTTCACGTCCAATATCATTATGTTTTTACCAAAGAAATCACACAACAAAACGCACAAAAACTAACAAACCAAAAACATACAGAACACAGAAAAAAACACAAAGAAACAGAAAACCGGTGAAGAAACAGAAAAACAGAGGAGCAATACAACGTCTTGCTAAAGCTCCGGGGAAGGAGCTCCTGCGTGCCCGTTGGCACCTCTCTACCCTTTCAGAGGAATTCCCTACAGAACAGAACAGAGGACAGAATGATTCTTGTTACTGTCCCGGACAGGAGTATATGTGAGCCTCCCCATGCCACCTCTCTGTCATCAGAAGAGATGTCCCTTTACCGGATATCAGATGTTATAAAGATACCACTTACCTATGGAGGCCTCCTCCACCAGGTGCTTGCTAATAGTTATAGTGCGATGGTTCACTGCAGTGCTCCCCGGACTGAAGGCTCACTCCAAGGCCTTTGAACTTGGCTCTCCAGCCCGGAGCCTTGGAGGAAAGGCCAGCTTCAGAATTTCCAGGAGTCTGGTCTTGTGATCTGGTCGGGTCATCTCACTGGGGAACTCTAAAATATTAGACCAGGATGCAAGAAAAGACCACTGACTCCAATTAAAATCAAATTAAAGCAAGCTTATTATTTCATCCGGGTGGGCTGCCTCTCCCTCTCAAACAGTGGAAACAAGACAGCATTCCCACATTTCCTACAGCCCAGCTTTATACCCCAGAAAGTTACACAAAAGGGGAGTTACAGAAAACAGAACTTTGACAAGCATCACACTAATTATAGGTTACATTTTTTATTTGCTGGCCCCAGCATCAAAAATTATGAGGACCATTAGAGCCTAGAGAGGGTCTTTGCCCAGGGAAGGCCAATATTTATGAGGTGTCACTAAAGTTTCAGAGAGGGCTGCAATCTGGTGAGAAAGCCAGATATGGGTGAGTTCAAGGCATGGGCAGGAATTCCAAGTAGGTTTGGAATTTGCACTAATTTATAGTAAAGAAAAAATTATCTTCTCATGGCTGTGTGGCAAGATGACTCCCAATTTTATTGAAAGATCAGGTTGGGAGATCAACCCTGTCCTTTACTTTTGGAAACTCCTCTACCACATCCATGTTTGTGAACTCCTGAGCATTTTCTATCCCAGATATGTATTCACAGATATTTTAACTCTACTCCTCTAATTGTGTCTTACTTGGGGCGAAGGTAATGTCAAGGCATTGTTCTGGATGAGAGTGGGAAGATTATTGTATACCATATATATGCATACTCATTGGATTCATTTTTCAATTTTCCATTCAAAATACTATATCCCTCACAATAACCCATACTCTATGAGACTCTAACAACTAATACTAATATGATGGAGAAAAATAACCGAAACAAAATTGAAATACAAGCAGTTCAGAGGAGACATGGTGTATATTGGACTTGCCTTTTGCAAGATAAATGGTAGGTGTTATTAATCTAGTCAATTTTTAATTGAAATAGTTCTCCATGTGTTTTTAAAGTTAAAAAATATGTGTATTCCTGTCTCCCTTTCTCTGTAGCCTATTCAGCACATGTATTTTTATATGCACATATAGAATCCTACGTGATATCACAAGTAAATTTTTGTGAGGTGCCTGACTTGGCAGTTACAAATTGTGAGAAGAGATTACTCCTCCTAAAAGCTGTTGGAACTGAAATTTCAAGCTATAGGTGAGCTTCCTAGTAGAACAACATTATACATAAATCCATGTTCAGTGAAATGAATGTTTTTGGATCTGTGGATGATATATATTTCATGGTGAATTTTGTTTGGCATATGAATTGGTATGTTTATTGTCTGTGGTTGTTTGTGTGTGTGTGTGTGTGTGTGTGTGTGTGTGTGTGTTTGTGTGTGTGTGTGTGTGTATATATATATATACACACACACACACTCTCCAGAATTTTCATAATATGAAATGTATGTGTCTTATATACACTCCCTAAATTCATTCATGTTCATGTATGTGGATTAATAATCAACTTTTCACAACATTATTCTCAGAAATATTCATTCACCTGAAATATATATTTGTTTCCTAGTACTGAAAACTAACTTCAGTGAAAGGTACATACAAATCCTAATATTTCTACAGTTACTAACCCAGTTTAACATCAATGCAAGTAGATTCCTATGGGACATGATGTCTTTTGATGTTCATTTTTATTCAACAGTGGTACCTTACTATTTTTCAGTTTTTGCACATCATAGGATACATATTTCATCCACTAGTTAGCAAAATTATAGGCATTTGTTTCACTTTTAATCACTTTCTTCTCCAGAACACATGTATTTCTCTATGTTTCTTGACTGGTCTTTTAATGAGACTTCTTTCCAAATACATTATAATCGATTTCCATAATCATTTTGAAACAAATCTCACACACCCTTCATGATAAACCATAACCCTAAGATGACCATTAGATATATAACTGGTTGGAATGAATGATTGTATATCAATATAACATTTCTGATATATTTTCAGATATCTATTCAATCCATTATTTAAAGTGGATCCAGTTATATTGTTTATTCACAGAATGGTGTATTCTTGCATTATCTCTATATTCATAGACACAGGGTACGCCTATTTGTACCCCCATACTAATTTATACGTCTTCAAAATATTGCTCCCTGAAATGGTGGAAGAAATACTCATGTCACCAGATCTGCATATACATTTTATCACAGAAATATTCTGGACACAAAAAGCAAAGGTCACATGTACAATTGTATCAAAGCCTAAATGGGAAGTGAACATGGATTACTAAAATCATCCCTGTCCATGTTGCCTAATGTTCTCAAATGTCAATTCTATTTGTGACTACATATTTGTTTCCTCTTAAGATTATAAATTCAAGCTCCAGCCTGTTGAAAATGTGTAATCCTATCACTCACTTTATACTTTACTTGATTTCCTAATGTCTTTATTGATATGTGCTTTCATACATGTTTTCCCCAGTTCATCATTGCGACTGACTCTTCACATGTGCTGACATTCACCTTCACTCTCTACCCGAAACCCTATTGTTAAGAACTTTTGGTCCAAATCCTATACTCACTCTTCTTCTTAGCCTACCGAATACCTTCCAAATCCTATCGACTATTGCTTTTTGACTGGATGTTCTGTTCAACATTCAATCATCCAAGTTACAAGGTCCTATGCCATTGTATATTTATTTATCTGAGACAACTGTGCAGGACATAATTCAAAGCTAAGTATCCCACTCAAGGGCCCAATGCCCTTCTGGGCTTCAAATCTTACCAAATTTCTGCTTTCATACTTATATTTCACCTATATACTCTTGTAAATATCGCAGGTTGCCAATACCATTATTCATCCCGCAGAATGATTCCTAACCAAAATCGATGCTATTATTGAACCTAACCATACACTCTTCCCTTAATATAACTTACAAAAGAGCAGGGACAGAGTTCGTCTTACAATATAGTAATGTAGCTGATCTTTCACCGGCTGCGAAACTCAACGATCCATGAAGAAATGATCCTTAGAGAAGATGTAGGCAGCTATGTAGGACCTGAGAGAGCAATAGTCATCTTCCACAGCAAACAACCAGGTCAGGATGAATTGATGTGTCTGAATCAGTCTCTCTCTTCTTATTGTAGAGAAGATGGACCAAACAAGGCCTGTTGTCGCGACCCCTTGCCCGCAAGGAAGACACAACTCAGGAATCTTCTTTCAGCAGTTTATTCAGGCCCTTGATATTTCTTCTAATTCCCCGTCGGATGCCCCTCCCAGCCTTAATAAAGCATCCCAAGCCCCAATGCGAAGCTGCCACGTGGAACTTTCTCACAGGGTGCTGAGAAACCATGCACCAACTCTCCCAAACAAGGAGTTGTTTATTACAGACCACAGTGGAGCCAGCGCCATCTTGCAATGGCGACCATAATCTGCAGAAACGGCTCACCACAGCCTGTGTGGAGAGCAGTTCCCGGGTGCCTATGGTCGATATACAATTCTAACTTCTGAATGTGTCACAGGATGTAGGGGTAACCACCATCTCATGGGAACCTTCGAAGCATCTGTTAGAACAAAGTGGTTACCAAGGCAGTGACCTCATTCAGTTCCTGAAGGAATTGACCCACCTCACTTCTTTGTTGATGCAATTTGCTGAACTCGGGATCCAGGAAGCCAAGCACACAGAGCCAGTCCCAGTCCCAGTCCCATTGGGTTCACTTGTTTGGATTTACCAAAGACAGAGTCAGTCTTTCTTGGTAAATACTGATCTGTGGATGGTTAAATGCCAGGAAAGCTCTGAAGAGGGGCCTTCCTGAGAAAGCAGGTAGTGACTCCCTGATGGCTCCTGACAACTTTACAGAGTTGGTAATGAAGACCAGATCTGCGACAGGACAGGCCATTTCGTGGGAACATAGTATGGCCAATCAGTCTGAGGACACTCTGGATAGTCACAGACCTACTTGGGTAAAGGAGGTGCCTTTGTGGGTGTGCATGTGAGTTTGTTTTTGTCTCATGTTATGAGAATAGGTAGGAAAGGCAGTTTGTTTGGTTTGGAGTGGACTGTTTTTAATAAGTCATTTGACATGGCGAGTGTTTCTTTGTTTGTGTATCCCACTGTATCCGTGGTTGTAGACCTTTGAAAAGCGAATGCATCAATGGTTGTGTCCTGTCTAATATAAAGTGTCCCAGCGTTCATCCTGCCCAATTTAAGAATGGAGAGTGGCTTGCCTATGGATGGGCAATACCTACTATCTTTCTAAGTTCCTGTTTCTTCGTGAATTCTGGCCACTCTCCTGAATAGGCTCATGGTTTTGTGTCCAACATATGTACCACCACAAGGCTCTGTGACATGGCCATGTACTGATAGCTGAAGGGAATGGGAGAATCTCAGAAATCTCAGATATCAGTGTGACCAGGAAAGTCTTAGTGGAGAAACCCTGCTTTGGGCCTTTTGCTTACTTATGTTTCTATTACCCTGAATGTCAAGAAGGTCTTTACCTCAGGCCACCCCTTTGTGAAGCCTTAAGAAAACTGTTTTCATATGGAAATGAATGGGCATCACCTGTGGCTCTTTGCTTAATTGCTTTGGAATGGGATGTGCTTGAATCAGCCTCTTGTCCTTGTGTGAGGTTGTGGCTTAAATTCTCAGCACCTGATAGATCTAAATAAAAATCCCATGTGCTTCCAAACCAAAATGGCCAAAAGAGCAGTCATTGTGGATAAATTTTTTTGCCTTCTTAGGTTGGGTTCCTGACCTACATCAAGTGAGAATAGGGATCCTTTGGGTCAAATGCGTTCTTCAAATCCCTGCAGAGGCTATCCTATAGGTGCTTGGGTTTTCTCATGACTCCAAATCACATAAAGAATATATACCTGACAGCTAGTAGGCCTCAAATTGGAAAAGCGGAACACTTTACCAGCAGGAATATTTGATCACTCCTGGTTCAAAGGAAGAGTACCCAGGCCACCATGATTTTAGGCAAATGAGGGGCAAGTGAGCTTATTTTGGACACTTTCTTGGCCTTGCCTCTCATAGAAACCTCCAGCCACAGGGTATGATGAGTGTCTATATGGAAGAAGATGAGTGTCATGTGGGAGTGTTTTGGATTTAAGCGAAGAAAGAGAGAACTGAAATTACTGACATATGGGATCAAAAAGGCAATATAACAACAGATGCTACAGAAATAAAGAAGACAATTAGAAATTATTTTGAAAACCTATATTCCAATAAAATAGAAAATAGTGAAGACATTGATAAATTTCTTAAGTCATATGATTTGCACAAACTGAGTCAGGAGGATACACACAATTTAAACAGACCAATATCAATGGATAAAATAGAAGAAGCAATCAAAAGACTACCAACCAAGAAAAGTCCAGGTTCAGATGGGTATACAGCGGAGTTTTACAAGACCTTTAAAAAAGAATTAATACCAATAATTTTCAAGATATTTCAGGAAATAGAAAAAGAGGGAGCTCAGCCAAATTCATTCTATGAGGCCAAGAACACTCTGATTCCGAAACCAGACAAAGACACCTCAAAGAAAGAAAACTACAGACCAATATCTCTGATGAACCTAGATGCAAAAAACCTCAATTAAATTCTGGCGAATTGGATACAAAGGCACATCAAAAAAATTGTGCATCATGATCAGGTAGGATTCATCCCTGAGATGCAAGGACGGTTCAATATACAGAAATCAATAAATGTTATTCACAACATAAATATACTTAAAGATAAGAAGCATATAATCATCTAGATAGATGCAGAAAAATCATTCGACAAAGTAGAGCATCCCTTTATGTTCAAAACATTAGAAAAACCAGGGATAACAGGAACTTACCTCGACACTGTAAAAGCTATCTATGCTAACCCTCAGGCTAGTATCATTCTGAATGGAGAAAAATTGAAGGCATTCCCTCTAAAATCTGGAACAAGACAGGGATGTCCTCTATCACCACTTCTATTCAATATAGTTTTCGAAACTGGCCAGAGTAATTAGACAGACGAAAGAAATTAAAGGCATAAAAATAGAAAAAGAAGAACTTAAAATATCACTATTTGCAGATGACATTATTCTTTATATAGAAAACCCAAAAGGGTCTACAAAAAAAACTACTAGAACTAATAAATGAATTCAGCAATGTGGCAGCATATAAAATCAACATGCATAAATCAAAAGCATTTCTGTATATCAGCGACAAAACTTCTGAAACAGAAATGAGGAAAAACACTCCATTCACATATCCTCAAAAAAAAAAAATCTTGGTAATCAACCTAACAAAAGAGGTGAAAGATTTATACAATGCAAACTACAGAACCCTAAAAAGAGAAGTAGAATAAGATCTTAGAAGATGGAAAATATACCCTGTTTATGCATAGGCAGAACTAACATCATCAAAATGGTGATATTACCAAAAGTTCTCTATAGGTTTAACGCAATGCCAATCAAAATCCCAAGGGCATTTCTTGTAGAAATAGAGAAAGCAATCATGAAATTCATATGGAAAAATAAAAGACCCAGAATAGCAAAAGCATTTCTAAGCAGGAAGTGTGAATCAGGCGGTATAGCGATACCAGATTTCAAACTATATTACAGAGCAATAGTAAAAAAAAAAACAGCATGGTACTGGTACCAAAACAGGCAGGTGGACCAATGGTACAGAATGGAGGACACAGAGACTAATCCAAAAAGCTACAACTGTCTTATATTTGATAAAGGAGCTAAAAGCATGCAATGGAGGAAGGATAGCATCTTCAACAAATGGTGCTGGGAAAACTGGAAATCCATATGTAACAAAATGAAACTGAATCCCTTTCTCTCGCCATGGACAAAAGTTATATCAAAATGGATCAAGGAGCTTTATATCAAATCAGAGACATGGCGTCTGAAAGAAGAAAATTTGGCTACGATGTACATACTGTGGTGTTGGGCTCCAAATTCCTCAAAAGGACACCCATAGCACAAGAGTTAATAACTAGAATCAACAAATGGGACTTACTCAAACTAAAGAGGTTTTTCGCAGCAAGAGAAACAATAAGAGAGGTAAATAGGGAGCCTACATCCTGGAAACAAATCTTTATTCCTCACACTTCAGATAGAGCCCTAATATCAAGAATATACAAAGAACTCAAAAAATTAGACAATAAGATAACAAATAACCCAATCAACAAATGGGCTAAGGATCTGAACAGACACTTCTCAGAGGAGGACATACAATCAATCAACAAGTACATGAAAAAACACTCACCATCTCCAGCAATCAGAGAAATGCAAATCAAAACCACCCTAAGATACCATCTCACTCCAGTAAGATTGGCAGCATTTATGAAGCCAAACAAACACAAGTGCTGGGGAGGATGTGGGGAAAGAGGTACACTTGTACATTACTGGTGGGACTGCAAATTGGTGTAGCCAATTTGGAAAGCAGTATGGAGATTTCTTGGAAAGCTCGGAATGGAACCACCATTTGACCCAGCTATTCCCTTTCTCATTCTATTCCCTAAAGACCTAAAAAGAGCATGCTACAGGGAAACTGCTACATCGATGTTCATAGCACCACAATTCACAATAGCAAGACGGTGGAACCAACCTAGATGCCCTTCAATAGATGAATGGATAAAAAAAAAAGTGGCATTTATTCACAACAGAGTATTACTCTGCATTAAAAAATGACAAAATCATAGAATTTGCAGGGAAATGGATGGCATTAGAGGAGATTATGCTAAGTGAAGCTAGCCAAACCCTAGCAAACAAATGCCAAATGTCTTCTTTAATATAAGGAGAGTAACTAAGAACAGAGAAGGGACGAAAAGCATGAGAAGAAAATTAACATTTAACAGGGATGTGAGGTGGGAGGGAAAGTGAGAGAGAAGGGAAATTGCATGGAAATGGAAGGAGACCCTCAGGGTTATAAAAAATTACATACAAGAGGAAGTGAGGGGAAAGGGAAAAATAATACAAGGGGGAAAATTTATTAGAGTAGTGGGATTAGAGAGAGAAGAGGGGAGGAGAGGGCATGGGAGGGGGGATAGAAGAGGATAGGAAAGGCAGAAGAATACAACATACAGTAGTAAGGCAATATGTGAATCAATGGATGTGTAACTGATTTGATTCTGCAATCTGTATACAGGGTAAAAATAGGAGTTCATAACCCACTTGAATCAAAGTGTGAAATATGATACATCAAGAACTATGTAATGTTTTGAAGAATCATAAATAAAAATTTAAAAAAAAGAAAACTCACTTAGGTGAATGATGCACGCGAATCCTAATATTTCTACAGTAACTGACCCAGTTTAACATCAATGCAAGTAGATTCCTATGGGACATGACGTACATTTTGACATTCATTTTTATTCAACACTGGTACACTACTATTTCATCAGTTTAAGCACATTATAGGATGTATATTTCATCCACAATTTAGCAAATTTATAGGCATTTGTTTCACTTTCAATCACTTCCTGCTTCAGAACACATGTATTCCTCCATATTTTTTGACTGGTCTTTTCATGAGACTTCTTACCAAACACAATATTTTCCATTTCCATTATCACTTTTGAAGCAAAACTCACACACACTTCATGATAAACAATAACCCTAAGATTACCATTAGATACATAACTGGTTGGAATGACTGATTTTATGTCAATTAATGATTTCTAATATACTTTCAGATATCAATTCAATCTATTATTTAAAGAGGAACCAGTTATATTATTTATTCACAGTAAGTTCTATTCATGCATTATCTCTATATTCATAGACTCAGGGTACACCACTTTGTACCCCCAATACTAATTTATATGTCTTCAAATATTGCTCCCAGTAATAGTGGAAGAAATAATCATGTCACATGATCTACATATATATTTTATCACAATAATTTTCTGGGCACAAATGCAAAGGTCACACTTATGATTGTACCAAATCCTAAATGGAAAGTGAACATGGATTACTAAAAACATCCATGTCCCGGTTGCCTAATGCTTTCAAATATCATTCCTATTGGTGACTACCTATTTTTTTCTTCCTAAGATTATGTATTCAATCTCAATCCTGTTGAAAATGTCTAATCCTATCACTCACATTATAATTGCCTGATTTTGTATTGTCTCTATTGATATCTTCTTTCTTATATTTTTTCCAGTTCATCATTGTGACTGACTCTTCACATGTGCTGACATTTACATTCACTCTATAACCAAAACCCTATTGCTAAAGAACATTTGGTCCAAATTTTATACTCACTCTTCTTCCTAAACCTACCGACTATCCTATTTTGAGTGGATGTTCTCTTCTACACTCAATCATCCAAGGTCCAAGGTCCTATGCCATGGATTATCGATTTATCTGAGACAATTTTGCAGAACATAATTAAAAGCTAAATATGCCAAACAAGGGCCTAATCCCCTTGTGGACTTCAAATCTTACCTAGATTTCTGTTTTCATACTTATATTTCAGCTGTATATTCTTGTAAATATGGCAGTTTTCCAATACCATTATTCATCCAGCAGAATGATTACTAACCCAAATCGATCATGTTATTAACCCTAACCATACACTGTTCCCTCAATTTAACTTTACAGAAGAGCAGGTACAGAGTTCATCTTACAATACAGGAATTTAGGGTATCTTCCACCTGCTGAGAACCTTTGAGGTTCCATGTAGATTTGATCCCTGAAGAAGATGTAGGCAGCAATGAAGGACCTGAGAGAGCAAAAGTCATCTTCCATGGGAAACAACCTTTTAAGGATGAAGGGTTGTGTCTGAATAAGCCTTTCTCTTCTTAATGTAGAAAAGAAGGACCAAACCAGGCCTGTGTGGAGAGATGTTCCCGCAAACTGGTGCGGCCAATTTGGAAAGCAGTATGGAGATTCTGGGGAAGGCTGGGAATGGAACAACAATTTGACCCAGCTATTGCCCTTTTTGGACTATTCTCTTAAGACCTTAAAAGAGTGTACTGCAGGGATACTGCCACATCGATGTTCATAGCAGCACAATTCACAATTGCTACACTGTGGAACCAACACAGTTGTCCTTCAGTAGATGAATGGATAAAAAAAATGTGGCTTCTATACACCCTGGAGTATTACACAGCACTAAAAAATGACAAAATCATGGAATTTGCAGGAAAATGGATGGTACTAGAGCAGATTATGCTTAGTGACGCTAGTCAATCCTAAAAAACAAATACCAAATGTCTTCTTTGATATAAGGATTGCAACTAAGAACAGAGCAGGGAGGAAGAGCAGGAAGAAAAGATTAACATTAAACAAAGATATGAGGTGGGAGGGAAAGGGAGAGAAAAGGGAAATTGCATGGTAATGGAAGGAGACCCTCATTGTTACACAAAATTACATGTAAGAGGTTGTGAGGGGAATGGGAAAATAAACAAGGAGAGAAATGAATTAGAGTAGATGGGGTAGTGAGAGAAGATGGGAGGGGAGAGGAGGGGGGATAGTAGAGTATTGGAAAGGTAGCAGGATACAAAAGTAACTAATAGGGCATTATGTAAAAATGTGGATGTGTAACCGATGTGATTCTGCAATCTGTATTTGGGGTAAAAATGGGAGTTCATAACCCACTTGAATCTAATGTATGAAATATGATATGTGAAGAGATTTGTAATGTTTTGAACAACCAATAAAAGAAAAAAAGTAGCAATATATATGCCAATCGAAATTCATCATGAAATATATATAATCCACAGATGCAAAAATATTCATTTACTGAACATGGATTTATGTATAATGTTATTCAACTTGGAAGCTCACCCATAGGTTGAATTTTCAGTTCCAACAGCGTTTAGGAGGAGTGATCTCTTCTCACAATTTGTATCTGCCAATTCAGCCACCTCACAAGTATATACATGTGATACCAGATAGGATTTTCTATGTGCATATAAAAATACATGCACCGTATAGGCTACAGAGAAAGGGAGACAGGAATTCACATATTTGTTAACTTTAAAAACACATGTAGAGTTATTTCAACAAAAAATTGACTAGATTTATAACTCCTACACTATATAATGCAAAAGGCAATTCCAACTACACACCATGCCTCCTCTGAACTGCTTGTATTTCTATTCTTTTTGGGTTATTTCTCACCATCATATTAAGATTATTAGTCAGAGTCCAGTAGGGTAGGGGTTAATGTCAGGGATTCAGTATTTCAAATGGAAAATTGGAAAATGACTCCAATGTGTATGTAAACATGTGCTACACAAAAATCTTCCCACTCACATCCAGAGAAGTGCCATGATATTACCTTCGCCCCAAGTAAGACACAATAAGAGGAGAAAAGTGTGAAAATCTGTGATTATGTATCTGAATGGAATATGCTAGGGAGTTCACAACCTTGGAGGTGGTAGAGGAGCTTCCAAAAGTAAGGGACAGGGTAAACACTCCACCAACATGGAGCTCTGCTGGCCTATGACTTCTTGGGAAACTGCCTCTGAGGTTGGGCACTTGAAATATATGTTGTTGTCATGAGCTTTAGCTTCCTTTGTAGTGAGACCATCAAATCTGGGTCTGCATCTATGTGACCTGGAAGACATGGTTTCTTATATTCCAATGAACCTGAGGCAGCAGTGCTGAATTCTCTCTTTGTAGGTAAACTGTGGCCACAGGAAGCCAAGTGTCTCCTGGTGGGGACTGTGAAGACATTTGGTCATCCTTCACATTTTGTGGTGCTTCTTGCTGCTGCACTGGGAATATGGTTTTTGCTTCACAAAATACAAGGAGTTCAACTGGGACAGAGTGCTGGAGAGAGTTCTGTAACGGGTGTTGTGACTCATTTATTTGTTGGTTTTTCCTTTTTTTTTTTTTTTTTGAGGAATGACCACCAGGCGATGAATTTCCCTCTTAAAACTGCTTTCATTGTGTCCCGTAGATTCCGATATGTTGTGTCTGTGTTTTCGTTTATCTCTAAGAATTTTTTTGATTTCCACCTTTATGTCTTCTGTAACCCATTGATCATTCCGTAACATATCGTTCATTTTCCATGTGATGTAGGACTTTTTCTTCCTTCCTTTATCATTGATTTACAGTTTCATTCCATTATAGTCAGAAAAAATGCATGGTATTATCTCCACCCCTTTATATTTACTGAGGGTTGCCCTATGGCATAATATATGGTCTATTTTTGAGAAGGATCCATGTGCTGCTGAAAAAAAAGTATATCCATTTGATGATGGTTGGTATATTCTATATATTTCAGTTAAGTCTAGGTTATTGATTGCGATATTGAATTCTATATTTTTTTAATTCAACTTTTGTTTGAAATATCTGTCCAATGGTGAGAGAGCTGTGTTGAAGTCACCGATAATTATTGTGTTGTTGTCTATTTGATTCCAGAACTTGAGGAGAATTTGTTTTATGAAGGTCGCAGCACCATTATTTGGTTCATAAATATTGATAATTTTTATGTCTTGTTGGTGAATGATTCCTTTTAAAGTTATATAATATCCATACTTATCCCTTTTGAATAACTTAGTCTTGAAGTCGATTTTATTCTATGTGAGGATGGCCACCCCTGGTTGCTTACAAGGACCGTGTGCATGGTATATTTTTTCCCAACCTTTCACCTTCAGCCTGTGTATGCCTTTTCCATTCAGATGTGTCTCCTGGAGGCAACATATTGTTGGATTTGTTTTTATAATCCAAGTTACCAGCCTATGTCGCTTTATTGGAGAGTACAACCATTAAGGTTTAGAGTTACTATTTATATATGGTTTGTACTGCCAGCCATTTTGATTATTTATTTTTTTTTAATTTAGTTTGTTTCTCCATGATTAGCTTTCCCCCCGCCCTCTGTTATTACTGAGGCACTTCCCAGTGATAGTTTTGGTTGTTGTTTTTCATTTCTTCCTCGTGTAGTGTTTTGCTCAAGACACTTTGCAATGCTGGTTTTCTGGCTGCAAATTCTTTTAGCTTTTGTTAATTATGAAATATTTTTATTTTGTTGTCGTACCTGAAGCTTAATTTTGCTGGATACAGAATTATTGGTTGGCATCCATTGTCTTTCAGTATTTGAAATACATTGTTCCAGGATCTTCTCGCTTTCAGCGTCTGTGATGAAAAATCTGTTGTTAACCTTATTGGTTTACCCCTGAATGTCATCTGCCTCCTTTCTCATGTACCTTTTAATAATTTCTCTTTGGTCTGTTTATTGGATATTTTCGTAACAATGTGTCTTGACATTGGTCTACTGTGATTTTGTGTGCTCGGTGTCCTGTATGCATCTACAATTTGTATATCCGTTTCCTTTTTTATTTCTGGAAAGTTTTCTAAAATTATTTCATTCAGCAGGTTACTCATTCCCTTGGTTTGAATCTCTGTACCTTCCTCTATCCAGATGACTCATAAGTTTGTTTTTTTATGTTATCCCATATCTCTTGGATGTTTTTCTCATGATTTTTTTACCAGTTTTTCGGAGTTGGCTAGACTCCTTTCAAGATGATATATTTTTTCTTCATTATTTGACGTTCTGGCTTCTACTTGCTCCACTCTGTTAGTGATACTCTCAATTGAGTTTTTAATTTGGTTTATCGTTTCCTTCATTTCTAGAATTATTGTTTGATTTCTTTTATAATCTCTATCTCCTGATAAAGACGCTTAACTTCTTCTTTTATCTGTTTATGTAATTCATTTTCAATGTGTTCTTTCACTGTTTGGAATTGCTGTCTCGTATCCTCTTTAAGGTTCCATTCCATCTGTCTAAGGTATTCCTTGAGTTCTTTATATGACCATTTTCCTGATGATTCTAGGTCCTCCTGATTATTTATGTTGTCCTTCATTGTTTGTACACATTTTCATCCTTGCTTTTTTATGCTGCTAATGTTACTTCTTGTTCTGTTTGACTGCTGAGTTACTGCTTACTCTTATAAATTTATTTGAAGCTTGGGAGGAAAGATAGTAGTAGGGATGGGAAGAAGTCACTAAAGAGAATGAGAGTAGGCATTTAGAATTCAAGGAAGGGAGAATAAGAAAATTGAAAAGAAATGAAAAGACAAAAGAAAAAAAATAGAAAATAAAGAAAGAAATAAAATTTTTTAGAAATAATAATGATAATTATAAAAATGAAAATTAAAATTTAAAAGAATCATAAAATAATAAATTTTAAAAATTTTAAAAAATAAAAACATTAAAAAAAGTTAAAGAACAACAACAAAAAAATGAAAATGAAAGAAAAAGAAGAAAATAAAAAGAAAAAAATAATAATAATACATGCAGTAATAGAGTTCAATTAACTTCTCTTTCAGTAGGTGGAGCTGTGTGCATTGGGCCAAGCTTCTCCTTTCAATAGGGGGGAAGCAATCACTGTGCAGCAACTCTTTATCCCAGAATGGGCGGATCTCCAATCCTGAGTGTCTAGGGCCTTCTCTTTTGTTTCCTCAAGCCAGGCCCCCCAACCTGTGACGCTCACCACAATACTATGTAATGTTTTGAACAACCATTAATAAAAAGTTTTAAAAAAAGAAAACTAAATTCAGTGAATGATGCACGCGAATCCTAATATTTCTACAGTAACTGACTCAGTTTAACATCAATGCAAGTCGATTCCTATGGGACATGATATGTATTTTGCCGTTCATTTGTATTCAACACTGGTACACTACTATTTCATCAGTTTATGCACATCATTGGATATATATTTCATCCACAATTTAGCAAATTTATAGGCATTTGTTTCACTTTCAATCACTTCCTGCTTCACAACTCATGTATTCCTCCATATTTCTTGACTGGTCTTTTCATGAGACTTCTTTCCAAACACATTATTTTCGATTTCCATAATCACTTTTGAAGCAAAACTCACACACACTTCATGATAAACAATAACCCTAAGATTACCATTAGATATATAACTGGTTGGAATGAATGATTGTATGTCAATATATGATATCTTATATATTTTCAGATATCAATTCAATCCATTATTTAAAGTGGAACCAGTTAGATTATTTATTCACAGTATATTCTATTCATCCATTATCTCTATATTCATTGACACAGGGTACACCACTTTGTACCCCCAATACTAATTTATATGTCTTCAAATATTGCTCCCAGAAATGGTGAAAGAAATACTCATATCACATGATCCACAGATACATTTTATCACAATAATTTTCTGGGCAGAAAATGCAAAGGTCACACTTATGATTGTACCAAAGCCTAAATGGAAAGTGAACATGGATTACTAAAAACATCCATGTCCAGGTTGCCTAATGCTTTCAAATGTTATTCCTATTGGTAACTACATATTTTTTTTCTTCCTAAGATTATGCATTCAATCTTAACCATGTTGAAAATGTCTAATCCTATCACTCACATTATAATTGCCTGATTTTGTAATGTCTCTATTGATATATTTTTTCCTATATTTTCTCCAGTTCATCATTGTGACTGAGTCTTCACATGTGCTGAAATTTACATTCACTCTATAACCGAAACCCTATTGCTAAAGAACATTTGTTCCAAATTTTATACTCACTCTTCTTCCTAAACCTACAGACTATCTTCCTAATCCTACTGACTCTCCCAATTTGAGTAAATGTTCTCTTCTACAATCAATCATCCAAAGTACAAGGTCCTTTGCAATTGTATATCGCATTATCTGAGACATCTCTGCAGAATGTAATTCAAAGCTAAGTATCCAAATCAAGGGCCTAATGCCCTTCTGTGCTACAAATCTTACATAGATTTCTGTTTTTGTACTTATATTTCACCTCTATAATCTTATAAATATTGCAGGTTACCAATAGCAGTAATCATCCTGCAGAATGATTTATAACCCAAATCAAACAAGGTATTAACCCTAACCATACACTGATCCATCAATCTAACTTTACAAAAGGGCAGGGTCAGAGTTCATCTTAAAATACAGGAATGTAGGGGATCTTCCACCTGCTGAGAACCTCAAAGGTCCATGCAGATTTGATCCCAGGGAAAGATGCAGGCAGCTATGAAGTACCTGAGAGAGCAAAAGTCACCTTCCATGGGAAACAACCTGGTAAGGATGAAGGGTAGCTTTTGAATAAGCCTCTCTCTTCTTAATGTAGAGAAGATGGACCAAACCAGTCCTGTGTGGTAAGCTGTTCCCGGATGCCTATGGTTGATATACCATTCTAACTTGTGAAAGTATCACAGGAAGTAGGGGCAACCTCCATCATAGGACCATTGGAAGGAACTGTTAGGACAAAGTGGTTGCCAAAGCAGTGACCTCATTAAGATATTGAAGGAAGTAACCTCACCTTACTTCTTTGGTGATGGAAGTCTCAGATCCGGGAAGCCAGGCACCAAGAGCCAGTCCCAGTCCCAGTTTCAGTGTTCTCACTTGTTTGGATTTACCAAGGACAGAGTCAGTCTTTCTTGGTACCTACTGATGTGAGGATGGCCAAATGTCAGGAAAGCTCTGAAGATGGGCCTTTCCTGAGAAACCAGGTAGTGGATCACCGCTGGCTCATGAAAACTTCACAGAGTTGGCCAAGGAGACCAGATCTGACACAGGACAGGCCATTTCAGCGGAACATAGTATGGCCCACCATTCAGAGGACACTCCCGATAGTTACAGACCTACTTGGGGGAAGGAGGTGCCTTTGTGGGTTTGTGTGTGGGTTTGAGGTTTTGTCTCATGTTCTAAGAATAGTTAGGAAAGGTGGTTTGTTTGGTTTGGAGTGAACTGTTTCTGGTAAGACGTTTCGCAAGGCGAGTGTTTCTTTTTCTGTGCATCCACTGTGTCCGTGGTTGTAGACATTAGAAAAGAGAATGCATCAATGGATGTGTCCTGTCTAGTAGAAAGCATTCCAGGATTTATCTTGTCCAGTGTATGAATGGACTGCAGCTTGACTTATGGATGGGCAACATCTACTATCTTCCTAAGTTCCTGTTTTCTTCCTGAAAACTGATCACTCTCAGAATAGGCTCACGATTTTGTTTCCATGATTTGTACAACCTCCAAGCTCTGTGCTTACCAATTGTTCTGTTGCCCTGAATGTGAGGAAGGTCTTTTCTTCAGGCCAAACCTTTGTGAAGCATGAAGAAAACAGTTTTCAAATGGAAATGAAAGGGCATCACCTGTGGCTCTTTACTTAATTTCTTTGGAAAGGGATGTGTCTGAATCAGATTTTTGGCCCTGTGTGAGGTTATGTCTTAGATTCTCAGCACCTGAAGGATCTAAAAAAAAGATCCAATGTGTGCATCTAAAACAAAAATTGCCAAAAGAGCAGTCATTGTGAATGAAGTCTCTTGCCTACCTCTGTAAGGTTCCTGACCTTCATCAAGTGAGACTAGTGATCATTTGGGTCAAATGAGTTCCTCAAAACCCTGCAGAGGCTAGCCCATAGGTGCTTGGTTTTTCTCATGACTCCAATTCACATAAAGAATCTAAACCCCACAGTCAATAGGCCTCAAATTGGAGAAGCAGTGCCGTATTAACGAGTATTAGGGATTAACGTATTAGGGATTCTTTGGGTCAAATGAGTTCTTCAAAGTCCCGCAGAGGTTCTTGTGTTTTCTCATGACTCCAAATCACATAAATAATCTATACCTAAAAGTCAGTAGGCCTCAAATTGGAGAAATAGAGCAGTATTAACGGCAGGCTTATTTGATCACTCGTGGTTCACAGGAAGGGTGTCCAGGCCACCTTGAATATTGGCAAATGAGGGGCAAGGGAGTTTATTTTGGACACTGTCTTTGGCTGTGCCCCTCATGGAAAACTCCTGGCAAAGGTTACGATGAGTGACTATATGGAAGAAGATGAGGGCCATGTGGGAGAGTTTTGGTTTTAATTTTGGTCATTTGTGAGGCGGTTGGAAAAAATGACTTGGTCCACCAGGGCTTGAACTCTGGTGTGATTCCCCTTAGAGACTGGGTTTTGGAACTGACCTCAGAGAAGTATTGCCATGAATTTTGTTGGGATTTTAGGAGGCCACGCATGAGAGTCGCCCTTGGAAACTGAGATCTAGGCCCAGGGTGGCTTTCCTCAGATCACTGGGAATCTCAGCCAGGATATCACATGATTTTATTCTGAAAGACTTCGGTACCATAGTTGAGAGTCAAAACACACACGTACCTCACATTGTAGACCTCAATGGGCCTGGCTTCATGTGTTCATTTGGCCACTCTTTGGGAAGACTTGCCTGTGAGAGTTCTCCAGAGCATTCACTGAAATGAGCTTCCTCAACATTTAATGTTTTCTGAATGAATTGAAACCAACAGTGCCTCCAACTTCATCCTTGAAAAATGGCTAGAAAAATACCATAAAATTTTGGAAATTCATTGGAGAAGCTTTGTATGTCCTGTTGCTGATCATGAGGGTACCAGACAGTGCCTTGAATTACTGGGTTTCATGAAAATGGTGTAGAACAGAGATTTCAGTATGTTGGAGCCTGCTGAGTAGTGGGCCTAGAGGAGTGGTGGGCAGGTGTGTGAAAGAACATCAGTGGTAGGGCCATGAGGATCTACCATTGGATTCCAAATGGCTTTTGACTGACATGGTGCAGCCAGCAGACCCTTATATGTAAAGGCATCTTGTTATATGGAGAGGTTTCACGGCAATGTTCAGAATGAGGTTGATATGGACAAGGCGGCAATGGGAAAAGATATGAGGGATAGAGCCTGGTTGGTGCATTCTCTCGCAGACTCTGACCCACCACTCGTGACAGAACTCCCTCCAGCACTGTGTCCCAGTTGAGCTCCTTGTATTTTGTGACGCAAATACCAAACTCCCAGTGCTGCAGCAAAAATACCACAAAACGTTGAGGAGGAACAAATGGCTTCACAGTCCACACGGGGAGACACTTAGTCTCCAGTGGTCACAGTTGACCTACAAAGAGAGGATTCTGCACTGCTTCCTCATGTTTATTGGAAAATAGGAAACCCTATTGCTAAAGAACTTTTGGTCCAAATCATATACTCACTCTTCTTCCTAAACGTACCGACTATCTTTCAAATCCTAATGACTATCCTTTTTTGAATGGATGTTCTCTTCTACATTCAATCTTCCAAGGTACAGGTCCTATGCCATTGTATATCAAATTTTCTGAGACATCTGTGCAGAACATAATTCAAAGCTAAGTATCCCAATCAAGGGCCCAATGCCCTTCTGGCCTTCAAATCATACCTAGATTTCTGTTTTCATTCTTATAATTCACCTCTATATTTTTGTAAATATCGCAGGTTCCCAATAACATAATTCATCACAGAGAATATTTCCTAACCCAAATTGAACCTGTTATTAACCCTAAATATACACTCTTCCCTCAATCTCATTTTACTGAAAAGCAGGGACAGAGTTGTTCTTAGAATACAGGAAAGTACGGGACCTTCCACCTGCTGAGAACCTCAAAGGTCCATACAGAAATGATACCCAGAGAAGTTGTAGGCAGGTACGAAGGACCTGAGAGAGCAAAAGTCATATTCCATGGCAAGCAACCTGGTCAGGATGAAGCAATGTGTCTGAATCAGCTTTTCTCTTCTTATTGTAGAGAAGATGGATCAAACCAGCCTGTGTGGAGAGCTGTTCCTGGGTGCCTATGGATGATATATCATTCTAACTTGTGAAAGTGTCACAGAAAGTAGGGGAAGCCTCCATCTCATGGGACCCTTGGAAGCAACTCTTAGGACAATGTGGTTTCCAAGGCAGTGGCCTCATTCAGTTCCAAAGAAAGTGACATGCCTCATTTCCTTGGTGATTGAACTCTCTGAACTTGGTATCCAAGAAGCCAGGCACCAAGAGGCAGTCCAAATCCCAGTCCCAGTGGGCTCACTTGTTTGGATTTTCCAAGGACAGAGTCAGTCTTTCTCGGTAACTACTGCTGTGAGGATAGACAAATGCCAGGAGAGTTCTGAAGAGGGACATTTCCTGAGAAAGCAGGTAGTGGCTCAACACTTTGTTCCTGACAACTTCACAGAGTTAGCCAAAGAAACCAGATCAGAGAGGTGGTTTGTTTGGTTTGGAGTGAACTGTTTCTAGTAGATTCTTTTACAAGGTGAGTGTTTCTATGTCTGTGTATCCCACTGTGTCCCTGGTTGTAGACATTAGAAAAGAGAATGCAACAATGGATGTGTCCTGTCTAGTAGAAAGCTTCCCAGCATTCATCCTGCCCAATTTATGAATGGAGTGTGCCTTGCCTTATGGATGGGCAACACCTACTACCTTCATAAGTCCCTGTTTTCTTCCTGAATTCTGGCCACTCTCCAGAATACACTCATGGTTTTCTGTCCAAGGTATGTACCAACTCCAAGGTCTGTTACATGACCATGTACTGCATAGCTGAAGGGAATGGCCAGCATATCAAAAAACTCAGATATCCGTGTGACCAGGAAAATCTCAGTGTATAAACCTGCTTTGGGCCTTTTGCTTACCTATTGTTCTTTTGCCCTGAATGTCAGAAAAGTCTTTGCCTCAGGCCACCCCTTTGTGAAGCCTGAAGAAAACAGTTTTGAAATGGAAATGAATGGGCATCACCTGTGGCTCTTTGTTTAATTGCTTTGGAAAGGGATGTGTCTGGATCAGGCTCTTGGCCCTGTGTGAGGCTGTGGCTTAGATTTTCAGCACCTGATGGATCTAAAGAAAGATCCCATGTGAGCATCCAAAACCAAAATGGCAAAAAGTTTAGTCATTGTTAATGAATTCTATTGCCTACCCCTTTTAGGTTCCTAAAATCCATCAATTGAGAATAGGGATCCTTTGGGTCAAGTGAGTTCTTCAAATCTCTGCAGAGGACCTTGGTTTTCTCATGACTCCAATTCACATAAAGAATCTAAACCCCACAGTCAGAAGGCCTCAAATTGGAGAAATGGAACAGTATTAAGGGCAGGCCTATTTGATCACTTCTGGTTCACAGGAAGGGTGTCCAGGCCACCCTGAATTTAGGCAAATGAGGTGCAAGGGAGATTATTTTGGACATTGTCTTGGCCTGCGACCCTCATGGAAAACTCCAGCCAGAGGTTATGATGAGTGTCTATATGGGAGAAGATGAGGGCCATGTGGGAGTGTTTTGGTTTTAATTGTTTTTATTTAAGTCGTGGTTGGAAGAGTTGACTGGATCCACCTGGGCTTGAACACTGGTGTGATTCCCCTAGAGACTGAGTTCTGGAACTGACCTCCAAGAAGTATTGCTGTGTATTTTGTTGGGATTTTAGGAGGCCACGCATGAGATTCGCCCTTGGAAACTGAGATCTAGGACCAGGGTGGCTTTCCACAGAGCACTGGGAATCTCAGGAATGATATTACATGATTTTATTCTTAAAGATGTGGCAGCCATTGTTGCAAGTCAAAACACACATGGACCTCACATTGTAGACCTCAATGGACCTGGCTTCATGTGACCTTTTGGCCTGTCTTTGGGAAGCCTTGCCTGTTAACGTTTTCTAGAGCTTTCATTGAAATGAGCTTTTTCTCCATTTAATGGTTCCTGAGTGAATTGAATCCCACTGTGCCTCCAATGTCATCGTTGAAAAATGGCTAGATAAATACCATTAAATTTTTGAATTCCCATGACCCGGTCGCACTGGAGAAACTTTGTATGTCCTATTGATGATCATGAGTGTATCAGACAGTGCCTTGATTGACTGGTGTTCATGAAAATGGTGTAGAAGAGAGATGCCAGTAATTTGGAACCTGATGAGTAGTCGGCCTAGAGCAGTGGAGTTCAGGTGTGTGTTAAAACATCTGTGGTGGGGTCATTTGGATTTGCATTGGCTTCCAAATGGTTTGTGACTGACACAGTGTAGCCTCTAGATCCTTGTATGTAAAGGCATCTTGTTATATGGAGAGGTTTCAGTGCAATGTTTAGAATCAGATTGCTATGGTCAAGGGGGCAAGCTATGTGGGATAGAAGCCTGGTTGGTGCATTCTCTTGCAGACCCTTACCCACCACACATGACAGAACTCCCTCGAGCACTGTGTCCCAGTTGAACTCCTTGCATTTCGAGAAGCAAATACCAAACTCCCAGTGCAGCTACAAGAAACACCACAAAAGTGGAGGATGATTAAATGTCTTCACAGTCCACACTGGGAGACACTTAGCCCCCATTGGCAACAGTTTACCTACAAAGAGAGAATTCACCACTGCTGCCTCATATCCATTGGAAAATATGAAACCATGTCCTCCAGGTCACATAGATGCAGACCCAGATTTGATGGTCTCAATACAAAGGAAGCTAAAGCTCCTGAAAACAACATATATTTCAAGTGCCCAACCTCAGAAGCAGTTTCTCAAGAAATCTTTATGCCGGCAGAGCTCCATGTTTGTGGAGTTATTACCCTGTTCTTTGCTTTTGGAAACTCCTCTACCACCTTCAAGTTTGTGAACTCCTGAGCATTTTCCATTCCAGATGTGTATTCACAGATTTTCAAATCTTCTCTAATTGTGTCTTACTTGGGGTGAAGGTAATGTCAAGGCATTGTTCTGAATGAAAGTGGGAAGATTTTTGGGTAGCACATATTTGCATACAGATTGCATTCTTTTTTCAGTTTTCAATTGGAAATACTGAATCCCTGACTGTCAGGGGTAGAAGGAATTCTCCTTCAAAGAATAGCCTGACACTTACAAGAAACAACACCCAGGGAGACATCATCTCTTGGAGACACCATTTAGCCATCTGTGTCCCTGAGACATCCTGTGGCCATCTGTCTTCCTGAAATATCCTGAGGTTATCTCACCTTGTGCAGACATCCAGGAACTGCCGATAAGAGAGCTTTCCCATCTCCAGCATATAAAATCCCCTGTGTGAACAATGTATTTTGAAGGTTGATCAGAACTCCTGTCTTGCTGTCATCTCTCGTGTCTCTTGTCCCTTCATTCCTCCCTATCTTGGTTCGCTGCCCACGTTGATGTGTCCTGCCAGCCGGGACATCTGGCGCCCACTGACTGGGGCTCGAGCCTTTGAGTCATAGGGAACCCCGTCCTCCTGGAAAACTTGGTCAAGCGGAGCTCACAATTGCCTCAGCAGACACCACCGAGAGACAGATCCAGGAGGAGAGTGGGGATGACGCACGGGGAGTGACCCACCATGGGTCAAGCAGTTTTGTCACATGATTTGTATTTGTCGGGCCTCAAGGATTCCTTCAAGACATGGGGGGCATGTGTTAAGAAAAAGGACTTAAAATTTTTCTTTTCATACATAGGGGAATTGTGTCTATGATTTCACCTTGAAGGGACCATTAATGGTAAAAGATGGCTTAGAGTAGGAGACTGTTTAAAAGATTATTATGAATCCTTTGGACAGAAAAATTGCCTGTTCCCACCTTTTCTTACTGGAAATTAATTAATGAATTTCTTAAAAGTTCACCCTTTGACAATGGTACCTTAAAACTTTTCAGGATTAGGAAAGAGACTATGCAAAAGACCTCTCGTCCCTCCTCGCATGCCCATCAGTTAGTATAGACATAGACCATTCTCAGTCTCCCCAGGACCCTGGAAACCTTCCTGGTCCCCCTCAAAATACCACCCTAATGAATAGGGCTCCAATGGTTACCAACCGCCTTTATCCAGTTTTAAATCCTGGAGACACATTGACCCCTGGGGAGAAGGCTAACTTGGAGAAGGAAGCAACTCCCTATGATACAGAAGACCTGCCACTGCTTAGGACCCAGCCACAGCCTATAGGACTTACACATCCACCTCCCTCCTATATCTCTCCTGCTTTTTGTGCTCTGGCCCTTCAGGGGCCAAATCCCCCCACAAGATATTTTTTCCCCAATTTCCTTGCCTAACCTGGCTCCCTTGGGAGAGTCTCTCCAACATAGACTGGAAGAGATCCAAGTTTAAAAAGAATTAAGATCCCTTGACTCTGAGCTTTATTCATTAGCCTTATTGCTGGAGTCAACACAAGCTGGCCCAAAGTGGTCTAATACAAAGGCTAAGCCGCTCCATTGGACTGTTCTCACTTTTCAGTCACCCTCAGTTAGATAGTTAAGCCTGCCCAGGTTGATGTCAAAGACTTAGACGAGGATCAAGAGGAGGAAGCGGGGGAAATGGATCAAGGAGATAAGGACTCAGAGGATGAGGACTTCATCCCTAGGCAGGAAGGAACCCAGAGTGTCTACAAAACATTAAGCCTGCGTTTTCTTGAAAAAACTTAAAAAGTCTTGTGCTCACTATGGACCCATTGCACCCTACACGTAGGCTTTATTAGAAAGCTACATGACACAATGTCTTACTCCCAATGATTGGAAATTTTTAGACCAAGCTACCCTCAATGCCGCAGACTTCCTGTTATGGAATGCAGATTTCAAAGAGCACTGTCAGGTAACTGCTCAGAAAAATTTAACTAAGCCCTCCTCTAATTCCTGGACTTATGTTTAGCTAGTGGGCAATGCGCCTTTTGACACTAAAACTTAACTGGCACGTTTCCCTGCTGGACTTTTGACACAGATTCAGATGGCTGGCTTACATGTTTGGAGACGCCTCCCTCAAAAGGCCTCTGCTACGACTTCCCTGGCAAAAATTCGACAAGGGCCCGACAAGCCTTATAGCGACTTTGTTCCCGGGCTTAAACTAGCTGCGGGATTCTTGCTTGGACCAAGTGAAAGCGAAAGCACCTTTGTAAAACATCTTGCCTTTGAAAATGCCAACCTGGCATATCAGGATGTTCTTCGACCACATAAGAAAAAAGTGAAACTTTCTGACTTTATTGGACTCTGTGCAGGGTTGGGTGTAGGCCTTGCCATGGGTCTCACCCTCGGTGCCGCCTTTACCAAGGCCTTTCACAATCCTGGCTCACGTAGTTGCTTTACTTGTAAACAACCTGGCCATTTTGCACGTGAGTGTCCGACAGGCAAACAAAGCCTAAGAATAGTGTCTTTTCAAACTGAGGCTAAACTGCCCCCAGCTACCCTTTGCCCTAGATGAGGTAAAGGTCATCACTGGGCCAGTGAGTGTAGATCTAAGACAAATGCCCTCAGCAGCCTATCTCAAAATCCTTCTCCACAATTGCCTCATTCCAATTAGCCAGCCCAGGCAGCACAGGATTGGACCTTTTTGCCGCCACCGATACAATATTAGACTCAATGCAAGGGCCCCAGATAATACCCACTGGAATTATGGGTCCCAATCCATCTCATATGTGTGCCCTTATTCTTGAAAGAGCCTCTACTACCTTACAAGGTGTTCAGGTCTTCCCTGGCATTAAAGATAATGATTTCACTGGAGAAATAAAAATACTGGCCACAGCTATTAATGGAGTTGCGGCCATCCCAGCAGGAACAAGACTTGCACAATTTATACTCCTTCCCTTGGATTCAGGAGGCACTTCCACCACTCAAACCTACCGAGGGGGACTACCTCCTTGGGCTCCTCTGATGTATATTGGGTTCAGCCCATTTCACACAATAGACCCACCCTTATCTTACTTATTGAAGGAAAGGAATTCTAAGGAATTCTTGATACTGGAGCTGATGTCACAATTATTTCTCAAAAATACTGGCCAACAGGTTGGCCCCTCACCCCATCCTTGACAGACCTTAAAGGGATAGGACAGTCAAAAAATCCTCTGGTCAGCTCTAGGGCTCTTAGCTGGACTGATAAAGAGGTTAATATGGGAACTGTCACTCTATCTTTGTTCCTGACCTTCATCTTAACCTATACGTCCGAGATATTTTGAGTCAAATGTAAGTTATTCTTTCCAGTCCCAATTCCATGGTGACTCATCAAATGCTTCATATGAATTTTGTCCCTGGTACAGGCATGGGGAGACTGAGACAAGGACTGGTTGAGCCTATACAACCCTTACAAAAAACAAATACATATAGACTTGGGTATTTGGATTTTTAGTGTTGGTCCCTGACCCTCCTGTACCCCATGCAGATAAAATTATTTGGGAGACTCAGACTCCTGTGTCGGTGGATCAGTGGCCCCTTACCCAAGAAAAATTGGAGGCTGCCTCCATGTTAGTGCAGGAACAGCTGGCAGCTGGCTATGTAGAGCCATCAAGCTCACCATTGAATAATTCTATTTTTGTTATCAAGAAAAAATCAGGCAAGTGGCGCCTTTTACAAGATTTGTGTGTCATTAATAAAGTTATATGCCTGATGGGAGCACTACAGCCAGGCATTCCCACACCAGTGGCTATTCCCAAAAACTATTGTAAAATGGTTGTTGACTTAAAAGATTGCTTTTTTACCATTGCTTTACATCCTGAGGATAGACCCTATTTTGCCTTTAGTCTCCCTCACATTAATTTTCAGGGCCTTATGCACAGATTTCAATGGAAGGTTCTTCCCCAAGGTATGGCCAACAGCCCTAGTCTTAGCCCAAAATACGTTGCTCAAGCAGTAGACCCTGTGAGAGAGCAATGTTCACAAATTCATATTTTACATTAATTGGATGATTTGTCAATTGCTGCACCTAATATCCATGACGTTAATAATTGTTACCTGGACCTTTACAAAACCCTCACTACCTTGGGACTGCAGATAGCTTCTGATAAGGTTCAAACACAGGACTGTTATAACTATTTGGGCCTTAAACTTCAAGATAATCAGATTCAAATTCCTAAAATACAACTACGTGTGGACCATCTTCACACTCTTAATGATTTTCAAAAATTACTTGGGGATATTAAATTGCTAAGAACATATTTAAAATTACCCACTTGTGCACTTTTGTCCCTTAATTATATTTTGAGAGGTGATTCCCACCCCTCCTCCTCTCAAAAGCTTACACACGAGGCATTACAGGCATTAAACCAAGTCACAGAAGCCATTGCCCAACAGTTTGTTACACAAGTTTCTTATAACCTTCCTCTGGTTCTGGTTATTTAACAAACTCCTCATACACCCACAGGAATAATTTGGCAGCGAGATCCACATTTTAAAAATAAAGGCTGCCCCTTGCTTTGGGTCCATTTACCCACCACATCCTCCAAGGTTATTACTGTTAATCTTGCTCAGGTAGCTTCTATTATTATTAAAGGTCATTTGATTCTCGACAACATTTTGGCAAAGAACCTCATAATAATTTAATTCCATATATGAAGGACCAAACCAAATTTTTAATACAGACACGGGATGAATGGGGTATTGCCCTATCAGGCTTTTGGGGAACAATTGATAACCACCTCCCCAATGACCCCCTTTTACATTTTGTCCAGTTACATCCATTTATTTTTCCCAAAATTACTCAAAAGGCTCCCATTCCTCAAGCCCTTAATGTCTTTACAGACGGTTCCAGTAATGGCTGAGCGCTCTTTGTTGTCAATAACCAGCCTACCATCTTTGATACTATCTATCAGTCAGCACAGGTTGTGGGATTGTTTGCCATAACACAAGTTTTTATAATATTTTTTGATAATCCTGTTAATATTTATACAGACAGTGCCTACATTGCTCATTCTGTGCCCCTGCTGGACATTTCCCCCACCATTAAGGCTTCTTCCAATGTGGCCTTTCTTTTTCATCAGCTTCAGCAGCTAATTCAGGCCAGACAACACCCATTTTTCTTAGAACACATCAGGGCACACTCTGATCATCCCAGGCCTCTAACACAAGGTAATGCCCAAGCTGATGCAGCAACTCGTTCCATCTTTCCAATTTTTGTGGGCTCCATTCAAAAGGCCACAGAGTTACACAATCTTCACCATCTAAATTCCAAGAGCCTTCAATTACTTTGTAAAATTACCATGCAACAGGCACGAGAAATAGTAAAAGCATGCCCAGGTTGCACTGTCTCCCTCCCCATTCAACACATGAGAGTTAACCCCCGAGAATTACTGCCCAATCAGTTTTGGAAAATGGATGTTACTCATTTTCCTGAATTTGAAATTACCAAATATATACACGTTTCTATATATACCTTCAGCGACTTTATTTTTGCATCACCACATTCAGGAGAGGCTACCAAATATGTTCTTTCTCCTCTTATTTCAGCCTTTTCCATAATGGGTAAACCAATACATATTAAAACAGATAATTATCCTGCATATACCTGTGCCAAGTTTAAATAGTTTTGTGCTACCTTGCAAATTCGTCATACTACTGGAATTCCATACAACCCTCAGGGCCAAGGCGTTGTGGAACGTGCCCACCTTACCTTATAGACTTGGATAACCCTCCATAAGGCTTCCTCCCTTGTATTTACAACTCCCAGGCATCGCCTTAACCATGCCTTACTTCCCCTTATTTTTCTTACCCTAGACAGTGAAGGCCATTCGGCCGCAGACAGAAACTGGCATCCCTTGTCCAATTCTGTTCGCCCACCTCTTATGTGGTGCAATTCCCTTACAAATAAATGGAAAGGTCCAGATCCTGTTCTCATCTGGGGACGAGGCTCAGCTTGTCTTTTGGACCAAGAGCAATCAGCCCCAAGATGGTTACCAGAATGCCTGGTTAAACAGGTTAATGACTTACCTCAACACAGGGATGGAGGGCCTCCCCCTGAGGACAAATTTTGTTCTTTTTCAGATGCAGCCAACAATCTGTGTGAGGATCCTGATTTAGGCATTTCTGCTTAACAGGTTTGTACATGGAGGCCTTGGCCCTCCACGTTCCAACATCATGGTGTAAGTTTTTGGGCCCCCCTGTGAATGCAAGTGATGATCTTGGACTCAGGCTCCCACTAGTTGGACCGAGACTGCTGACTGCGTGACTAAGGTGGCTTACCTCCATGCCGAGGTTGACCATAAACTTGGAGGAGTTCATCAGCCTAAATGGGTATGTGTTAACAAGCCAAAGTTTATTCCCCCTAGTACAAGTAAAGCTCTCCAAAATTCTTCTGCAACCTGTTCGCATACCCAGGCGAGGCATGACTCTTGTTATGTGTCGCCCTCAATTTGTGTTAACAAGCAGGGAGAACAATTTTTTGAAGCCTCCCAAACTAAAACTCATGCAGCAGGGGGGACCACTATTCATTATACCTCCGTTCTATTTGACCAGGGAGTAGAAGGCAAATACACCAAGCTACAGTCAGCTGGTTGCCAAGGCCCTGTCGGTAAACCCTCCTGCTGGCCCATTAAGGCCCCTAAAGGGGTCACTGATGGTGGAAGAACCACTGATGCTGTCAAACATCCTCACATAATCAAACTTTTGAAACCCCAAATCCCTGAGCTCACATATCATCCCTTAATGTTGCCTAAATCTCAGCTCCCAGGTTTAGATACCAATACATTAGATATTTTGGAAACTACCTTCTACTTGCTTAATAATTCCAACCACACCCTTGCTGGTGATTGCTGGCTCTGCATGACAACAGGGGCAATTATGACTATGGCAGTTCCTATTAATTCTATCATAGACAATGATAATACATGCCAACCCGGATTTCCTTTTTAAGTACAACTTATAGGCACTATTACATTATGTCTTTTAGGCGCGATGCAGAATAACACCTATGATATTGATGTTGGAGTTACTTTCTTTGAAAATTGCTCAACATACAAAATTATTCCTCACCCACCCCAACTCTTTGTCCTCCCAATGGCAGAGTTTTAATGGGTGGAGGAAACTTGGCATTCCCCAGGCTTCCAGCGAATTGGACCGGTGGCTCTGTTCTTGCCTTATTACTCCCTGATATAACTATAGTCCCAGGAGATGAACCTCTACCCATTCCTAGCCTAGACACCTTAGTCAAAAGACACAGGCGGGCAATACAGGCCTTACCACTCAATGCCAGCTTTGGAATAACAGCTGCTGTGGGCACAGGTACACTGGCTTAGGCACAGCTATACACTCTTACCATCGCCTGTCTCAACAACTTATAAATGATGTACAAACTCTATCAGGAACCATTAAAGATCTGCAGGACCAAATAGACTCCCAGGCAGAAGTGTTCCTTCAAAAAGACGAGGCTTAGATTTGCTGACAGATAACCAGGGAGGTATTTGCTTGGGCTTAGGGGAACAATGCTGCTTTTATGCCAATAAATCAGGCATAGTATGCACTAAAATTAAGCACCTTCAATAAGATCTAGAAAGAGATGACGCGAACTATTTGAAAATCCCCTCTGGACTGGGCTTTATGGATTTCTACCCTACCTTCTTCCCCTATTAGGCCCTTTGTTGTGTTTACTTATAATTGGGTCCATAGGACCCTGCATTATAAACAGGCTGGTACAATTTATTAAAGAACAGATTAATATTTTGGCCTCTAAACCCATACAGGTCCATCATCGTCTGGAGATGGAAGACCGTGCTGCCAACATTTAAAAGGATGTTCTACCCTTCTCACAGGCTTATTTCTTAAGTTTACATCCCCACAGATCTCTCTTTCTTATATAAAAGTATGAGTAACAGCTCTGACCAACTATCTTCTGCCCTTGCCATAACGGTTCGTCCCCCATGGGCCCCTCCACTTGGCAGAGGATGCACCCATGGAGTGAGGATGTTATCCCAGTTCATTATTGTGATTGACTCTTCACATGTGCTGACATTTATATTCAATCTCTACGCAAAAGCCTATTGCTAAAGAAATTTTGGTCCCACTCCTATACTCACTCTTGTTTCTAAACCTACCAACTATCATCCTAATCCTACTTACTATCCCTTTTTGACTGGATGTTCTCTTCAACATTCAATCATCGAAGATACAAGGTCCTATGCCATTGTATATCGATTCATCTGAGACGTCTGTGCAGAATATAATTCAAAACTAAGTATCCCACTCGAGCGCCTAATGCCTTACTGGGCTTCAAATCTTACCTAGATTTCTGTTGGTTCCAATACCATTATTCATCTCGCAGAAGGATTCCTAACCCAAATCGAACCTGTTATTAACCCTAACCATACACTGTTCGCTCAATCTCACTTTACAGAAGAGCAGGTACAGAGTTGGTCTTACAATACAAGAATGTAGGGGATCTTCCACCTGCTGAGAACCTCAAAGGTCCATGCAGAAATGATCCCTCGATAAGATGTAGGCAGCTATGGAGGACCTAAGAGAGCAAAAATCATCTTCCATGGCAAAAACCCTGGTCAGGACGAAGGGATGTGTCTGAAACAGCCGCTTTCTTCTTAATATAGAGAAGATGGACCAAACCAGGCCTGTGTGGAGAGCTGTTCCCAGGTGCCTATGGTTGAAATACCATTCTTACTTTTGAAAGTGTCACAGGAAGTAGGGGCAGCCTCCATTTCATGGGACCCTATGAAACAACTGTTAGCACAAAGTGGTTGTCAAGGCAGTGACCTCTTTCAGTTTCTGAAGGAATTGACCTACCTAACTTCCTTGGTGTTTGAAATCTCTGAACTTGGGATCCAGGAAGCAAGGCATCCAGAGCCAGTCCCAGTCTCAGTCACATTGGGCTCACTTGTTTGGATTTACCAAAGATAGGGTCAGTCTTTCTTGGTACCTACTGATGTGAGGATGGCCAAATGCCAGGAGAGCTCTGAAGAGGGGCCTTTCCAGGGAAAGCAGATAGTTGCTCACCAATGGCTCCTGGCAACTTCACAGAGTTGGAAAAGGAGACAAGATCTGAGACCCTACAGGGCATTTCGGTGGAACAGAGTATTGCCCACCAGTCAGAGGACACTCCATATATTCACACACCTACTTGGGAGAAGGAGGTGCCGTTTGAGTATGGGTGTGAGTATGCGGTTTTGTCTCATGTTCTGAGAATAGATAGGAAAGTCGGTTTGTTTGGTTTGGAGTGGACTGTTTCTTGTATGTCATTTGACAAGGCAAGTGTTTCTATATCTGTGTATCCTACTGTGTCCGTGGTTGTAGACATTAGAAAAGACAATGCATCAATGGATGTGTCCTGTCTAATAGAAAGCTCCCATCATTCATCCGGCCCAATTTATGAATGGACTGCAGCTTGCCTTATAGATGGGCAAAACCTATTAACTTCCCAAGTTCCAGTTGTCTTCCTGAATTCTGGAAACTCTCCAGAATAGGCTCATGGTTTTGTGTCCAAGATATAAACCACTTCCACACTCTGTGAAATGGCCATGTACTGAATAGCTGAAGGGAATGGGGGCATCTCAGAAAACTCAGATATCAGTGTGACCAGGAAAGTCTCAGAGGAGAAACCCTGCTTTGGGCCTTTTGCTTGCCTAGTGTACTGTTGCCCTTAATGTCAGGATGGTTTTTGCCTCAGGCCACACTTTGTGAAGCGTGAAGAAATTAATTTTCATATGGAAAAGAATGGGCATCACCTGTGGCTCTTTGCTTAATTGCTTTGGAAAGGGATGCGTCTGAATCAGCATCTTGGCCCTGTATGAGGCTGTGGCTTAAATTCTCAGGACCAGATGGATCTAAAGAAAGATCCCATGTGTGCATCCAAAAAAAAATGGCAAAAAGTTCAGTTTTTGTGGATGAAGTTTCTTGCCTTTCTCTCTTAGTTTCATGACCTTTAACAAGTGAGAATAGGGATCCTTTGGGTCAAATGAGTTCTTGAAAGCCATGCAGAGGTGCTTGGGTTTCCTCATGACTCCAAATCACATGAAGAGTCTATACCTGACAGGCAGTAGGCCTCAAATTGGAGAAGCAGAGCAGTATTAAGAGCTGGCCTACTTGATCACTCCTGGTTCACAGGAAGGGTGTCCAGGCCACAATGACTTTAGGCAAATGAGGGGCAAGGGAGCTTTTTTTGAACACTGTCTTTGGATGTGCCCCTCATGGAAATATCCAGCCACAGTTTATGATGAGTGTATATATGGAAGAATATGAGGGCTATGTGGGAGTGTTTTGGTTTTAATTCTGGTCATTTGTGTGGCGGTTGGGAGATGACTGGGTCCACCGGGGTTTAAACTCTGGTGTGATTCCCCTTAGAGACTGTGTTGTGGAACTGACCTCAGAGAATTATTCCCATGAAATGTGTTGAGATTTTTGGAGGCCACACATGGGAGTCACCCTTGGAAACTGAGATCTAGACCAAGGGTGGCTTTCCACACAGCACAGGGAATCTCAGCAATGATATCATGTGATTTTATTCTGAAAGACTTGGCAGCCATAGTTGAGAGTCAAAACAAACATGGACCTCACATTGTAGACTTCTATGGGCCTGGCTTCATGTAACTTTTTGGCCACTCTTTGGGAAACCTTGCCTGTGAGAGTTCTCTAGAGCATTCATTGAAATGAGCTTCCTCACCATTTAACGGTACCTGAATGAATTGAAACCCAGAGTGCCTCCAAATTCATCCTTGAAAAATGGCTACATAAATACCATGACATTTTTGAAATTCCCATGACCAGGTGGCACTGGACAACCATGAATGTCCTGTTGCTGATTTGAGTGTACCAGACACTGCCTTGATTGACAGGGTTTCATGATAATGATGTAGAACAGAGATGTCAGTAAGTTGGAGCCTGCTGATTAGTGGTCGTAGAGAAGTGTTGTGCACGTGTGTGTTAAAAAATCTGTGGTGCGGTCATGTGGATCTGCCATTGGCTTTCAAATGGGTTGTGACTGACATGGAGCAGCCAGCAGAACCTTGTATGTAGAGGCATCTTGTTATATGGAGAAGTTTCAGGGCAATGTTCAGAATCAGGTTGCTATGGTCAAGGGGGCAAGCTATGTGGGATAGAAGCCAGATTGGTGTATTCTCCTGTAGACCCTGACCCACGACACGTGACAGAACTCCCTCCAGCAGTTTGTCCTAGTTGAACTTTTTGAATTTCGTGAAGCAAATACCAAACTCCCAGTGCAGCGGCAAGAAACACCACAAAAAGTGGAAGGTGACCAAATAGCTTCACACTCCACATGGGGAGACACTTAGCCCCCAGTGGCCACAATTATCTACAAAGAGAGAATTCAGCACTGCTGCCTAATGTTCATTGGAATATAAGAGATCATGTCCTCCAGGTCACATAGATGCAGACCCAGCTTTGATGGTCTCACTACAAAGGAAGCTAAAGCTCCTGACAACAACATATATTTCAAGTGCCCAACCTCAGAGGCAGTTTCTGAAGAAGTATTTAGGCCAGCAGAGCTCCATGATTGTGGAGTTTACACTGTCCCTTACTTTTGGAAACTGGTCTACCACCTTCAAAGTTCTAAACTCCTGAGCAATTTTCATTCCAGATATATATTCACAGATTTTATAACTCTTCTCCTCAAATTGTGTCTTACTTGGAGCGAAGGAAATGTCAAGGAATTGTTCTGGATGAGAGTGGAAGGATTTTTGTGTAGCACATGTTTGCATACACATTGGATTCATTTTCCAATTTTCCAATTGAAATACTGAATCCCTGACACTACCCCATACCCTACTAGACTCTGTGTACTAATCCTAATATGATGGAGAAAAATAATCCCCAAAAAATTGAAATACAAGCATTTCAAAAGAGGCCTGGTGTATATTTGGACTTGCCTTATGCACTGTATAGGGTAGGAGTTATAAATCTAGTCAATTTTTTGTTGAAATAGTTCTCCAGTTGTTTTTAAAGTTAACCAATATGTGAATTCCTGTCTCCCTTTCGCTGTAGCCTATTCAGCATATGTATTTTTATAAGCACATATACAATCCTACCTGGTACCACACGTACACTCTTTTGTGGTTGCTGACTTGGCAGATACAAATTGTGAGAAGAGATCACTCCTCCTAAATGCTGATGGAACTGAAAATTCAACCTATGGGTGAGTTTCCTAGCTGAACAACATTATATATAAATCCATGTTCAGTAAAATGAATATTTTTGATCTGTGAATGATATATATTTCATGGTGAATTTCAATTGGCATATAGTGCTAATTTTTAATATCTGTATATATATATATATATATATATATATATATACATATATATATATATATATATATATATATATATATACTATCCAGATTTTTCAAAATATGAAATATATCTGTCTTATTATACATTTCCTAAATTCATTCATATTCATGTATGTGGATTTATAATTATCTTTTCACAAGATTATTCTCAGAAATATTCATCCACCTGAAATACATATTTGTTTCCTACTACTGAAAACTAACTTCAGTGAATGGTGTATACAAATCCTAATATTTCTTCAGTAACTGAACAAGTTTAACATCAATGCAAGTAGACTCCTATGGAACATGATGTGTATTTTGATGTTAATTTTTTTCAACACTGGTGCATTACAATTTCTTTAGTTTATGCACATCATTGGATATAGATTTCATCCACAAGTTTGCAAATTTATAGGCATTTGTTTCACTTTCAATCACTTTCTACTTCAGAACACATATATTTCTTCATGTTTCTTGACTGGTCTTTTCATAGACTTCTTTCCAAACACATTATTTTTGATATCCATAAGTACTTTTGAAGCAAATCTCACACACCCTACATGATGAACCATAACCCTAATATTACGATTAGATGTATAACTGGTTAGAATGAATGATTGTATATCAATATATGATTTCTTATATATTTTCAGATATCAATTCAATCCATTATTTAATGTGGAACCAGTTATATTATTTATACACAATATTGTCTATTCATGCATTATCTCTATATTCATAGACACAGGGTACACCTCTTTATACCCCCAATACTAATTTACATGTCTTCAAAATATTCCTCCTTGAAATGGTGGAAGAAATACTCATGTCACCTGACCTATGTATACATTTTATCACAGTAATATTCTGGACACAAAAAGCAAAGGTCACACTTATGATTGTACCAATGTAAAGGTTGGTCGAGCGTTGGAGTAAGAGACCACCAAGAGACTGTCACATGCAACAGCAAAGTGTTTATTGGGGGTCCAGCATGCTGTGGCTCAGAGCTCACTTGAATTTAGCAGAGAGGCCTGAGAACAGCTTAAGCAAAGCTTATATACTTTCCTTAGAGAGGGCAGGGAGTGAAATTTATTGATGGGTCATGGCAAGTGGGCGGTTTGTTTGCAAATGTGTGAGGGAGTACATTCTGCAGTTTGGCAATTGGGGACAGTACATTTGGGGAACAAGATAAGCAAACAGTTCTCAAGATTTCAACAGTGTTTTGTTAAGCATACAGAAAAACAGAAATTGACAAGTACCTATTTTATTATCCTTTCATTCCCCACTTCTTGTTCTGGTTACTTTTAATCATAAAAGTGATCATTGGGGGGTGTCACAATTCATGTCTGCTAGTCGGAAACATTGTTGTCTGATTACCATAAGTTTAACTTGTCCAATTTGAGCTTGGAGAAAAGAAACTACACGGTTGAGCATACAGGGCCCTACAGTTAGCAATAATATGAAGATTATTGAAGGACCGGCCAAGGCTGATGAAAGTGTAGTTACCCACGGGGACTGTGTGTACCAAGACTCAAACCACCCTTTTTGGGCCTCTGTCTCTCGTTGACACTCTTCAAGGCGGTTTTTTTAAATTTACTCATAGATTCTTTTACAACTCCAGTATCGTCAGCATAAAAACAATATTCTTCCCTCAATGCAGCACAAAGGCCCCTTCTCTCATGAAGAGAAGGTCCAAATGTCGCCTGTTCTGTAAAACTACTTCAGAGAGCGAGGTTAAAGATTCCTGTAAAGCTGTGATGGAGGTTTTTAATATCTTTAAGTTTTGGTCTATTGGTACTTGTCATTGGGTTATTTGTTGTGTCCCATGGACTAGGGCAGTGGTTCCTGTGCCCACCCCTGCAGCAACTCCTATTCTGAATAGGATGGCTAAAGTGAGGAATACAGCTTCCCAGTGGAACCGAGTTTTTTGCCCCCCTATTTGATTTTTAAATGAACCTGCTTAATGATAGAGCACTCTGGGAATCATCTGCACCATTACATAATTAATCACATCTGTTGACCATTTTATGAACCCATTAACAATGTTTAAGTATATAGAATTACACTTTTGTAGGGACAGACAAGGCAAGGCACCTAAGATAGCACCGAAGCTAGGGAAACAATCCTATTTGGTTGCAAACGGATTTAGAGGGCATTGCTTCTGTTGTAATCCATTAATCCGCTGAACCCCAAGTTTAGGTAGTTTCAGAATTTTGTACCCAACATATAGGTAAAGTGGCTCAGAAGTTCACAGTCTGCAGAAGTTCACAAAAAGCTGTTTTTGTTTCTGTTTTATTTCCTCTGTTCTATGCAAGTTTAGTTTTTAAGGACACTTGGGAGGGGGAGAGATTTTGTCTTCTCTTTTTTTTTCTCCCTGCCAGCTATTACCATGGAGCCCAGTTGGTAACTTCTTTATCTTAGAAATGTAGCCATCTCTGTGAAGCCCCAGCTCAAGGCCACAGGCCTTATTCACATATTTTGTGAAAAACTAGTAAAGGGGTGTCTAGCATAGCAGAGCTGATTTTTCCAGCCCATTGTAGGTAGAACAGGGCAACAAGAAAAGAGGAAGTTTACCTACATTGAACTCCTTCATTGGGACTCTTTTGCTAAAAGTCCTAAATTCAGCCATGGTGAAGACTTCTGGAGAAGGTCAGTTAAGAATTTTCTGTGGTCCTGGTACAGAGGGGGAAGACGTGAAAGGCGGGTGGTGACAGCAGCTCCGTGGATCTGAGAATGAGGAAGAAGAGATGTAAAAGAATAATGGGAAAGGGCTTTGGGATTTTCCTAGCATCAAAAAGTTGAGCAGTAGAACAGATAGACCAGAGGGGAAGATGGGAGTGAGTATCTCAAAAAGCCTGTGAGGGACTTCAAATTCTTAGTAACCTGTTTTCAGTGTTGACAAAGCAACTTTAAAGGCCATTTTCATTACATCTTGGATATGGGTCTGAGGGCTCTCCTCTGCCTGTTTGAGCTTTGGGTTAGCTGGTAAAAGGACCTGTTGGGACCCGGTGCGGACACTGACAGGAGAAGAGAGGAGTGAGTGGGAAGAGGGGTATCTCAGTACCTGCTACCTCAGCAAGGGGGCAATTGTCTGAGAACCAGCGGTGGTTTGGGTATTTGATCTAGTAATTGGAGAGGAGAAATCAGGTTGCTGAGGTGGGATTGACAGCAGAGCATCTGGAGTAAATGGCAGAGGGTGAGGATCTATTGGAGATGTATAGTTCAGGATTTGAGTGAAGGAGGAAAAAGGCCTCCACATAGGGGAATTTCCTTCCACGCTATTGAGCACTTGCCGCAGTTAAAAAGGTCAAACAGAATTTGAGGTTATAGAGACCCCCCTGGGGGCCATCGGTTTTGGTTGTTAATTGGTAATATGCCCAATGCTGTGTACTGAATTTGATGAAAAGTTTGGGTTCCTCTAGGCATCCCCTATATGCTCACATCCGTATGACTCACAGAAGAAGTCGGCTTTTTCCTCACACAGCCTTGGCTTTTGTGGCTTTGATAACTGCCGGGTAAACATAGTAATCTAGGCTAGCCAACCTGCATCTGGCTCGCGTTTTCCTTCACCCACAATAGCAAAACTCACACACTCTTCCTGATAAACCATAACCCTAATATTACCATTAGATGTTTAACTCGTTGGAATGAATGTATGTATATCAATATAAGATTTCCTGTATATTTTCAGATATCAATTAAATCCATTATTTAAAATTGGAACTAGTTATATTATTTATTCACATTATGATTTATTAATGCATTATCTCTGTATTCATAGATACAGGGTAAACTTATTTGTATCCCGAATACTAATTTATAAGTCTTCAAAATATTGCTCTAGAACTGGTGGAAGAAATACTCATGTCACCTTATCTACAAATATATTTTATCACAGTAATATTCTGGACACAAAAACCAAAGGTCACACTTATGCTTCTACCAAAATCTAAATGGAAAGTGAGCAGAGATTACTAAAAACATCCACGTTCAGTTTGCGTAATGCTCTCTAATGTCAATCCTATTGGTAATTACATATTTGTTTCTTCCTAAGATTATATATTCTCTCAAGCATGTTGAAATTGTCTAATCCAATCACTCACTTTATACTTTGCCTGATTTCCTAATGTCTCTATTGATATCTGCTTTCCTACATATTTTCACCAGTTCATCATTGTGACTGACTCTTCACATGTGCTGACATTTACAGTCATTCTCTACAAGAAACCCTATTTCTAAAGAACTTTTGGTCCAAATCCTATACTCACTCTTCTTTCAAAATATACCGATTACCTTCCTAATCCTGCCGACTCTTCCTCTTTCACTACATTCAATCATCCAAGGTAAATGGTCCTATACCATTGTATGTCGATTTATCTGAGACAACTGTGCAGAAAGTAATTCAAAGCTAAGTATCCCCATCAAGGGCCCAATGCCCTTCTGGGCTTCAAATCGTACCTAGATTTCTGTTTTCATACGTATATTTCTCCTCTATATTCTTATAAATATCGCAGGTTCCCTATATCATTGTTAATCCAGCAGAATGATTCCTAATCCAAATTGAACATGTTATTAATACTAACCATACACTGTTTCCTCAATCTAACTTTACAAAAGAGCAGGGACAGAGTTGGTCTTAAAATACAGGAATGTAGGGGATCTTCCACCTGCTGAGAACCTCATAGGTCCATGCAGAAATGATCCCTGGAGAAGATGTATTCAGCTATGAAGGATCTGAGAGGGCAAAAGTCATCATCCATGGCAAACAACTTGATGTGGATTGTCTGAATGAGGCACTCTCTTCTCAATGTAGAGAAGGTGGACCAATCCAGGCCTGTGTTGAGAGCTCTTACAGGGTGCCTATGGTTGATATACCATTCTAACTTGTAAAAGTGTCACAGGAAATAGGGGCAGCCTCCATCGCATGGGACTCTTGGAAGCAACTGTTAGGACATATGGTTACCAAAGCAGTGATCTTATTCAGTTCCTGAAAGAAGTGACCTCACCTCATTTTCTTGTTGATTTAACTCTCTGAACATGGGATCCAGGAAGCCAGGCATCCAGAGCCAGTCCCAGTCCCAGTTTCAGTGTGCTCACTTGATTGGAATTAACAAGGATAGGGTCAGTCAATCTTGGTACCTTCTAATGTGAGGATCGGCAAATGCCATGAAAGCTCTGAAGAGGGGCCTGTCCTGAAAAAGATGGTAGTGGCTCAGCACTGGCTACTGACAACATCGGAGACTTGCCCAAAAAACCAGATCTGAGACAGGACAGGACATTTCAGGGAAAGTCTGTCAGTCAGAGGACACTCCAGTTAGTCACAGACCTACTTGCTGGAAGGAGGTGCCTTTGTGGGTGTGGGTGTGTGTTTGTGGTTATGTCTCATGGTCTGAGAATAGGTAGGAAAGGCGGTTTGTTTGGTTTGGACTAGACTGCTTCTAGAATGTCATTTGACAAGGGGAGTGTTTCTATATCTGTGTATCACACTGTGTCTGTGGATGCAGACATTAAAAAAGAGAATGCATCAATGATTGTTTCCTGTCTAGTAGACAGCTTTCCAGCATTCATCCTGCCCAATTTATGAATAGAGTGTGGCTAGCCTTATTGATGTGCATCACCTGCTACCTTCCTAAGTTCCTGTTTTCTTCCTGAATTCTGGCCACTCTGCTTTAGGCCTTTTGCTTACCTAATGTTCTGTTGCCCTGAATGTCAGGAATGTCTTTGCCTCAGGCCACCCTTTTTTGAATCCTGAAGAAAACAGTTTTCAAATGGAAATGAATAGGCATCACCTGTGTTTCTTTGATTAAATGCTTTGGAAAAGGATGTGTCTCAATCAGCCTCTTCACCCTGTGTGAGGCTGTGGCTTAGATTCTCAGCACCTAATTTATCTAAAGAAAGATCCCATATGTGCATCCAAAACCACAATGGCAAAAAGATCAGTGATTGTGGATGAAGTCTCTTGCCTTCCTCTGTTAGGTTCCTGACCTCTATCAAGTGAGAATAGGGATCCTTTGGGTCAAATGAGTTCTTCAAAGCCATGCAGAAGTTCTTGGGTTTTCTCATTACTCCAAATCGCATAAAGAATTTATACCTGACAGTCAGTAGGCCTCAAATTGGACAAGCAGAGCAGTATTAATGGCAGGCCTATTTGATCACTCCTGGTTCACCGGAAGTGTGTCCAGGCCACTCTGACTTTAGGCAAATGAGTGGCAAGGGAGCATATTTTTGACACTGTCTTGAGCTGTGTCCCTCATGGAAACCACCAACTGGAGTTTATGATGAGTGCCTATATGGAAGAAGATGAGGGCCATGTGGGAGTGTTTTGGTTTTAATTTTGGTTATTTGTGTGACAGTTGGAAGAGATGACTGGATCCACCTTGGCTTGAACTCTGGTGTGATTCCCCTTAGATACTGAGTTCAGGAAATGACATCAGATAAATATTGCCATGAACTGTTTTGGGATTTTAGGAGGCCACGGATAAGAGTTGCCCTTGGAAACTGATCTAGGGCCAGGTTTGCTTTCCACAGAGCACTAGGAATTTCAGCTAGGATATCACATGATTTTATTCTGAAAAACTTGACAGCCAGAGTTGAGAGGCAAAACACACATGGACCTCACATTGTAAACCTCAATGGGCATGGCTTCATGTGACATTTTGGCCACTCTTTGGGAAGTCTTGCCTGTGATAATTCTCCACAGCTTTCTATGAAATGAGCTTCCTCACCATTTAATGTTTCCTGATAAATACCATGAAATTTTTGAAATTCCCATGAACAGGTGGCACTGGAGAATCTTTGGATGTCCTGTTTCTGATCATGAGTGTACCACACAGTGCCTTGATTGACTGGGTTCCATGAAAATGGTGTAGAACAGAGATGCCAGTAACTTGGTGCCTTCTGAGTAGTGGGACTAGAGGAGTGGTGGGCAGGAGTGTGATAAAACATCTGCGGTGGGGCCATGTGGATCTGCCATTGTCTTCAAAATGGCTTGTGACTGACATGGTGCAGCCAACAGACCCTTATAAGTAAAGGCATTTTGTTATATGGAGAGGTTTCAGGGCAATGTTCAGAATCAGGTTGCTATAGTCAAGGGGGCAAGCTATATAGGATAGAAGCCTAGTTGGTGCATTCTCTTGCTGACCCTGTTTCACCACACGTGACAGAACTCCCTCCAGCCCTGTGTCCCACTTGAATTCCTTGTATTTCGTGAAGCAAATACCAAACTCCCAGTGCAGCTGCAAGAAACACCAGGAAAAATGGAGGATGACCAAATGACTTCACGGTCCACAGGGGGGGAGACACTTAGTCCCCAATGGCCACAGTTGACCTAAAAAGATAGAATTCAGCACTGCTGCCTCATGGTCATTGGAAAATAAGAAACCACTTCCTCCAGGTCACATAGATGCAGACCCAGCTTTGATGGTCTCACTACAAAGGAAGCTAAAGCTCCTGACAACAACATATATTTCATGTGTCCAAACTCAGAGGCTGTTTCTCAATAAGTCTTTATTCCACCAGAGCTCCATGTTTGTGGCGTGTTTACCCTGTCCCTTACTTTTGGAATCTCCTCTACCACCTCCAAGTTTGTAAACTCCTGAGCATGTTCCATTCCAGATATATAATCACGGATTTTCAAACTCTTCTCTTCTAATTGTGTCATACTTGGGGTAATGGTTATGTCAAGGCTTTGTTCTGGATGAGTGTGGGAGGATTTTTTGTAGCACATATTTGCCTACTCATTGAATTGTTTTTCTAATTTTCCTTTGGAAGTACTTTATCCCTGACACTACCCCAAACCCTACTAGACTCTGACTACTAATCCTAATATGATGGAGAAAAATAACCCAAACAGATTGGAAATGCAAGCAGTTCAGAAGAGGCATGGTGTACAGTTGGAATTGCCTTTTGCATGATAAAGTGTAGCTGTTGTAAAACTTGTCAATTTTTTGTTGAAATAGTTCTCCATGTGTTTTTAATTTAACAAATAAAAAAATCCTGTCTCCCTTTCTCTGTAGCCTATTCAGCACATGTAATTTCATATGCACATATAGATTCCTACCTGGTATCACATGTACATTCTTTTGAGATGGCTGATTTGGCAGATACAAATTGTTAGCAGAGATCACTCCTACTAAACGCTGTTGGAACTGAAAATTCAAACTATTCGTGAATTTCCTAGTTGAACAACATTATACATAAATCATGTTGAGTAAAATAAATATATTTGGACCTGTGGATGATATATATTTCACAACAAATTTCGATTGTCATATATATTGCTACTTTTTAATGTCTGTGTGTTATATGTATATCCAAATATATGTGGATGATATATATTTCACAACAAATTTTGATTGTCATATGTATTGCTACTTTTTAATGTCTCTGTGTTATATGTATATATATATACATATATACACACACACACACACTCCAGATTTTTCAAAATATAAAATATATGTGTCTTACTGTACACTCTATCAATTCATTGATGCTCATGTATGTGGATTTATAATCAATATTTCACAAGATTATTCTCAAAAATATTCATCAACCCGAAATACTTATTTTTTCCTAGTACTGACAACTAACTTCAGTGAATGGTGCATACAAATCCTAATATTTCTACAGTAACTCATCCTGTTTAACATCAATGCAAGTAGATTCCTATGGGATATGATGTGACTTTTGACATTCATTTTTATTTAACACTGGTACTTTACAATTTCTTCAGTTTATGCACATCATAGGATATATATTTCATCCACAAGTTCGCAAATTATTGGCATTTGTTTCACTTTCAATCACTTCCTGTTTTAGAACACATGTATTCCTCCAGGTTTCTTGACGGGTCTTTCAGTGAGACTTCTTTCCAAACACTTTATTTTCGATTTCCATAATCACTTTTGAAGCAAAACTCACACACCCTTCATGATAATCCATAACCCTAATGTTAACATTAGATGTACAACTGGTTGAAATGAATGAATGTATATCAATATAAGATTTCGTATATATTTTCAGATATTAATTCAATCCATTATTTAAAGTGGAATCAGTTATATTATTTATTCACAGTATCGTCTATTCATGCATTATCTCTATATTCATAGACACAGTATACACCTCATTGAACTCCAGTACTAATTAATACATCTTCAACATATTGCTCCCAGAAATGGTGGAAGAAATACCCATGTTACCTGATCTACATATACATTTTATCACAGTAATATTCAGGACACAAAAAACACAAACGTCACACTTATGATTGTACCAAACCTAAACGGAAATTGAACATGGATTAGTAAAAACATCCATGTCCAGGTTGCCTAATGTGCTCAAATGAAAATCCTATTGGTGACTACATATTTGTTTCTTCCAAAGATTATATAATCAAACTCAACCCTTTTGAAAAAGTCTAATCCTGTCACTCACTTTATACTTTGCCTGATTTTGTAATGTCTCAATTGACATCTTCTTTCCTAGATATTTTCCCCAGTTCATCATTGTGACTGAATCTTCACATGTGGTGACACTTACATTCACCCTCTAAACGAAACCCTATTGCTAAAGAACATTTGTTCCAAATCTATTATTCCCTCCTTCCTAAACCTACCGAATATCTTCCTAATCCTAACTTCTATCACTTTTTGACTGGATGTTCTCTTCTACATTCCATCATCCCAGGTACAAGATACTATGCCATTGTATATCGATTTATCTGAGACATCTGTGCAGATAGTAATTCAAAGCTAAGTATACCAATCAAGGGCCCAATGACCTTCTGGGCTTCAAATCTTACTTAGATTTCTGTTTTCATAATTATATTTCACCTATATATTGTTGTAAATATTGCAGGATCCCAATACCTTTATTCATCCTGTAGAATGATTCCTAACTGAAATTGAATCTGTTATTAACCCTAAGCATACACTGTTCCCTCAATCTTACATTACAGAAGAGCAGGGACAGAGTTGGTCTTAAAATACAGGAATGTAGGGGATCTTTAACCTGCTAATAACCACAAAGGTCCTTGCAGAAATGATCCCTGGAGAAGATATAGGCAGCTATGAAGGACCTGAGAGAGCAAAAGTCATCTACCATGGAAAGCAACCTGGTCAGGATGAAGGGTTGTGTCTGAATCATCCTCTCTGATCTTAATGTAGAGAAGATGGACCAAAGCAGGCAATTATGGAGAGCTGTTCCTGGGTGCCTATGTTTGATTTATCATTCTAACTTGTGAAAGTGTCACAGAGAGTAGGGGAAGCCTCCATCTCATGGGACCCTTGGAAGCAACTGTTAGGACAAACTGGTTGCCAAGGCAGTGACCTCATTCAGTTCAGGAAGGAAGTGACCTCACCTCACTTCCTTGGTGATGGAATTCTCTGAACTTGGGATTCGGGAAGCCAGGCACCCAAAAGCAGTCCCAATCCAAGTCCCATTGGTCTCACTTGTTTGGATTTACCGAGGACAGGGTCAGTCTTTTTTGGTACCTACTGATGTGAGGATGGCCAAATGCGAGGAAAGCTCTGAAGAGGGTCCTTTTCTGAGAAAGCAGGTAGTGGCTCAGCGCTCGCTTCTGACAATTTCAGAGTGGTGGCCAAAGAGACCAGATCTGAGATAGGACAGGCCATTTCTGGTGAACATAGCATGGTCCACCACTCAGAGTAAACTCCGGATAGTCACAGACCTACTTGGGGAAAGGAGGTGTCTTTGTGGGTGTGGGTGTGGGTTTGTGGTTTTGTCTCATATTCTGAGAATATGTAGGAAAGGCGGTTTACTTGGTTTGGAGTGAACAGCTTTTACTAAGTCATTTGACAAGGCGAGTGTTTCTATGTCTGTGTAACCCACTGTGTCCGTGGTTGTAGATATTAGAAAAGAGGATGCATCATTGGATGTGTCCTGTCTAGGAGAAAGCTTCCCAGCATTCATCCTGCCCAATTTATGAATGTACTGCAGCTTGCCTTATCGATGGGCAACACCTGCTATCTTCCTAAGTTCCTGTTTTCTTTCTGAATTCTGGCCACTCTGTAGAATAGGCTCATGGTTTTGTGTCCAAGGTATGTATCACCTCCAATCTCTGTGACATGGCCATGTACTGAATAGCTGAAAGGAATGGCGACCATGTCAGAAAACTCAGATATCAGTGTGACCATGAAAGTCTCAGTGGAGAAACCCTGCTTTGGGCCTTTAGATTACCTATTGTTCAGCTGCCCTGAAAGTTGAGAGAAACAAAAACCATGAGTACTGAATAAATGTTGCAGCAGTTGGAACATGTCGCTGTATTGAGATTCCCTCACCAGACTTTAGTTTCCCCAGTTATCTGGACTGTCAACGTAACCTTTTAATTTTAGTGTTACAGTTGTCCTTCCCCATTAGATACAGTGTAATAATTTCATGTCATCTGATCTTGCAAAATCCTTTTACTAGTATGACCTTTGTGTCTAATAGAGAAATCTTCACTTCTGTTACTCAGGGCTGGATAATCGTACTAGCAGACACGAAGACTACCTGTTTAGGTTAGGAATATAAGTAGGTCTTAACCTAAAAAATCTGCCTCTGGCAGCTCCTCTTGATAGTCTCTTTTTATAGTTATCAGGCATTCCTGTCTGAGAACCTTCTTTTAGTTTCCAGTCTTACTTATTTTGGGAGGCTAACATAAATTGTATACCTTAAAATTTTATTATTATTATTATGATGATGATGATGATTATTATTATTATTAATTAAAATGCCCAGGAATGGCTGTATTTTCGTTTTAACTGTCTTTGCTAACTGTTTAAGATGAAACAGTCAAACTGACTTCTGTTTCTATCTATTTTTCACAGTCAGCTGAGCTTTTATGGGAGTCAATTCTGGGGAAACTTGAGAGCAGCTTCTCAGTTCTGATAGTGCCATTTTCGCTAGGTGGGTCCAGGTCTTGCTTGACCATGTGGTTTCCCTCAGAAGCATAAGAATGTCTCCCTTCTCTGATAACTCTCCTCTTCATGGCAAATGCACTCATTGGCTTTATGTTCTCCAGTGGTCTCATTATTTTTCCTGATCTGGAGGTTATTTGGCCCAGAGTTGCAAAGCTCTTTAGAGAAGTCCCCTGTTCCCTGGATTCAGACTGACTCAGAGGGCAAGAGCCAAATATTGGTTTTCTTGGCCCTTTTCATTTAACTTTAATTAAATCCTAATCTGAAACATCCAGCAAATAAATTTTAACAGCCTTATATTACAAGTACTGGGATTTAATGTCTATAACTTTATAATTATTTATCTTTTAATTAATTGGGATCTGTATTATTCTGTCTTATAGGTGATGACTTATTATCTTAAATTAACCCATGTTGTGTTCTTAAAGCAACACTTCTGTAAAACACTAACAGGGAATCTTTAGATCACTTATAAGGAAATTACAAAATAAAAATTTTTAACAAGAGTAAAAATACTTAGTCCGTGTAACAGCTACCCTAAATTTTTTGGCTGAGTTATACACTATATCCCCTGTTTAAATCCTAGTAATCTTGACACAAATCAAAAACCAAAGAAACTTTTGAACATAACTTTAAATGAAATAAAATCTGACCTACTGCTTTCGTAGTCATTCTCACATGTTGTAAGATGGGACACACAGCCTTATTTCAGTTAAGGCAGGGCTCTATATGAATCTTTAGTGTTTTAGATCTAAAGGTGATCTTTGTTTTTTAAATATCATTTTACAAAGTTTACATAAATTGTGTCAGGTCACATGAACATTTGCTAACACCGTATGATATCAGATTTAAAACATGAATTAAAGAAAGGCTGAAAGTTTTTAACCTTTACATAGATTAGGCTCTCAATAACTTAAAAATACATTTAAATGGTTCCCCAATGTAAAAAGTAACATAAAACTTTACATATCTTATTGATAACAGGTAAACAAATCCCCAATATATTTTTTTACCATATAAATTTAGAACAACAGATTGATATAATGCTCTTTTCAAGTTTCTACCTTACAGACTTGTATACCTGGAAGATATGAGCACATTGACAGCAACACAATTACATTGATGTTTCTACATTAACCAAGTTTAGCTTTTAAAGAAATGGCAGTACAGTTCTCTAAAATAACAGTTCTTATTTATTCAGTTGTTTAATTTTTATGGTTGTTTGCTCTAGAAAAAAATAAAACTTAATAACACAGTTTTATGGGTAAACTTATGTTTTCAGAAATTTTTGTCTCTTTAACACATGACTGAATTTTACAATCTTATACACACTTTAGTACAAACTTATACAGACCTTAGTAAATCAATCAGATATCAAACAAAACTACTCATGAATGAGTAATCCCATATGAAATTTACTTTACTTATTTATTAAAATATTAGACAATTGTATTGAAAATTGTAAACCATTTTTTTGTTGTTGAAGGAAAAGTCCTTGAACAAAGGCATATTAGACCTTTTGTAGACATTAATATTTTATTAGATTTTTGAACACCTAGAAAACCTTGTGAGCTTAAATTTAAAGAGCAATTCCCTACAGAACAGAACAGAGGACAGAACCATTCTCATTACTGTCCCGGAGAGGGGTATATGTTAGCCTACCCAGGCCACCTCCGTGTCATCAGAAGTACTCTCCCTTAACTGGATAGCAGATGTTATAAAGGCGTCACTTACCTATGGAGGCCTCCTCTACCAGGAGCTTGCTAATAGTTTTAGTGCTTTGGTTCTCTGCAGTGCTCCACGGACTGAAGGCTCAATCCAAGGCCTTGGAACGTCTTAAGTTGCACACCCCCTAGAGTGGCTCTCCAGTGTGGAGCCCTAGAGGGCAGGCCAGCTTCAGAATTTCCACAGTCTGGTCTTGTGATCTGGTCGGGCAGGGTTATCTCGCTTTGGAACTCCAAAATGTAAGACCAGAATGCAAGAAAAGACCACTGACTCCAATTAAAATCAAATTAAGGCAAGCTTATTATTTCAACCAGCCAGGCTGCCTCTCCCTCCCAAAATGGCGGGAACAAGACAGCAACCCAACTTTCCTACAGCCCAGATATGTAGCCCAGAAAGATACACAAAAGGGGGGTTACAGATAAGAGAACTTTGACAAGCATCACACTAATGGTATATTACATTTTTTTTTTTTTTGCTGGCCCTAACATCAGAATTTATGAGGACCATTAGAGCCTCAGAGACACGTTGTCTGGCCAGGGAAAGAAAAATATTTATGAGGTATCATTAAAGTTTTAGAGAGCGCTGCTATCTGGTCAGAGATCCAGACATGGGTGAGTTCAAGGCACTGGTAGGCATTCCAAGCAGTTTCAGAATTTGCGCTAATTTATAGTAAAGCCAAAATTATCTTCTCATGGCTTTGTGGCAAGATGGCCCCCAATTTTAATGAAAGATCAGGTTGGATCTATCAACCCTGTCCCTTACTTTTGGAAACTCCCCTACCACCTCCAAGGTTGTGAACTCCTGAGGATTTTGCATTCCTGATAGGTATTCACAGATTTTCTAACTGTTCTCCTCTAATTGTGTCTTACTTGGGGCCGAAGTAATATGAAGGCATTATTCTGGATGAGAGTGGAAAAATTTTGTGTAGCACATATTTGCATACACATTGGATTCATTATCTAATTTTCCATTCGAAATACTGAATCCCTGACACTAACCAATAGCTGACTAGACTCTGACTACTAAACCATTATGATGGAGAAAAATAACCAAAACAGAATAGAAATACAAGCAGTTCAGAGGAGGAATGGTGTACAGTTGGACTGGTCTTTTGGATGATAAAGGGTTGGTGTTATAAATCCAGTAAATTTTATGTTTAAATAGTTCTCAATGTGTTTTAAAGTAAACAAATATGTGAATTCCTGTCTCCCTTTCTCTGTAGCCTATTCAGCACATGTAATTTTATATGCACATATAGAATCCTACCTGGTATCACACATACATACTTTTGAGGTTACAGTTACTAGGAAGATACAAATTTTGAGAAGAGATCACTCCTCCAAAACGATTTTGGAACTGAAAATTCAAACTATGGGTGAGCTTCCTAGTTGAAAAACATTATACATAAATCCATGTTTACTAAAATAAATACTTTTGCATCTGTTGATGATATATATTTAATGATGAATTTCGATAGGCATAAATATTGCTACATTTTAATGTCTGTGTATATATATATACACACTCTCCAGATTTTTCAAAATATGAAATATATGTGTCTTACATTAACTCCCTGAATTCATTCATGTTCATGTATGTGGATTTATAATCAACTTTTTACAAGATTATTCTCAGAAATATTCATCCACCTGAAATACATATTTGTTTTCTAGTACTGAAAACTAACTTCAGTTAATGTTGCATACAAATCCTAATATTTCTACAGTAACTGACCCACTTAAACATCATTGCCTGTAGATTTGTATGGGACATAATGTGTATTTTGACGTTCATTTTTTTACAACACTGGTACATTATTATTTCTTCAGTTTATGCACATCATAGGATATATATTTCATCCACAAGTTCACAAATTTATAGGCATTTGTTTCACTTTCAATCACTTACTGCTTCAAAACACATGTATTCCTCCATCTTTCTTAACTGGTCTTTTCATGAGACTTCTTTCCAAACACATTATATTTGATTTCCATAATCAATTTTGAAACAAAGCCCACACACTCTTCATGATAAACCATAAACCTAATATTAAAATTAGATGTATAACCGGTTGGAATGAATGATTGTTTATCAATATAAGATTTCGTATATATTTTCAGATATTAATTCAATCTATTATTTAAAGTGGAATCAGTTATATTATTTATTCACAATATCATCTATTCATGCATAATCTCTATATTCATAGACACAGGATACACCTCATTGAACTCCAGTACTAATTAATACATCTTCAACATATTGCTCCCAGAAATGGTGGAAGAAATACCCATGTCACCTGATCTACATATACATTTTATCACAGAAATATTCAGGACACAAAAAACACAAACGTCACACTTATGATTGTACCAAACCTAAACGGAAATTGAACATGGATTACTAAAAACATCCATGTCCAGGTTGCCTAATGTGCTCAAATGAAAATCCTATTGGTGATTACATATTTGTTTTTTCCTAAGATTATATATTCAAACTCAAGCCTGTTGAAAATGTCTAATCCTATTACTCACTTTATACTTTGTCTCATTTCGTAATGTCTCTATTGATATCTGTTTTCCTACATATTTTCCCCAGCTCATTATTGTAACTCATTCTTTACATGTGCTTACATTGACATTCACTTTCTAACCAAAACCCTATTGCTAAAAATATTTTGGTCCGAATCCTATACTCACGCTTTTTTCTAAACCTACTGACTATCTTCTTAATCCTACCTACTGTCCCTTTTTGACTGGATGTTCTCTTCGACATTCAATCATCCAAGAAAAAAGGTCCTATGCCATTTTATATCGATTCAGCTGAGGCATGTGTGCAGAACATAATGCAAAACTAAGTCTCCCAATCAAGGCCCCAATGCCCTTCTGAGCTTCAAATCTTACCAGGATTCCTGTTTTCATACTTATATTTCACCTATATATTCTTGTAAATATCGCAGGTTTCCAATACCATTAATCATCCCGCAGAATTATTCCTAACACAAATCGAACATGTTTTTAACCCTAACCATACACTGTTCCCTCAATCTAACATTGCAGAAGAGCAGGGAAAGTGTTGGTCTTACAATACAGGAATGTAGGGGATCTTCCACCTGCTGAGAACCTCAAAGATACATACAGAAATAATCCCTGGAGAAGATGTATGCAGCTATGAAGGACTTTTGAAAGTGAAAGTCATCTTCCATAGCAAACAACCTGGTCAGGATACAGGTTTGTGTCTGAATCAGCCTCTCTCTTTTTAATGTAGAGAAGATGGACCAAACCAGGCCTTTGTGGAGAGCTCTTCCCAGGTTCCTATGGTTTATATACCATTCTAACTTGTGAAAGTGTCACATGAAGTAGGGGCAGCCTCCATCTCAAGGGACCATAAGAAGAAACTGTTAGCACAAAGTGGTTGCCAAGTCAGTGACCTCATTCATTTCAGGAGGAAGTGACCTCACCTCACTTCCTTGTTTTTGGAAGTCTCTGAACTTGGAATCCAGGAAGGCAGGCACCCAGAGCCAGTCCCAGTCCCACTCCCAGTGGTCTCACTTGTTTGGATTTACCAAGGTGAGAATCGGTCTTTCTTGGTGCCTACTAATGTGAAGATGACCAAATGCCAGAAGAGCTCAGAAGAGGGGCCTTTCCTGAGAAAGCCGGTAATGGCTCACTGCTGGCTCCTGTCAGCTTCACACAGTTGGCCAAGGATACTAGATCTGAGACAAGATAGTCCAATTCCGTGAAACATAGAATGGCCCACCAGTCAGAGAACACTCTGTATAGTCACAGACCTCCTTGGGGGAAGGAGGTGCCTTTCTGGGTGTTTGTGTGTGTTTGTGGTTTTGTCTCATGTTCTGAGAATAGGTAGGAAAGGCAGTTTGTTTGGTTTGGTGTGAACTGTTTCTGGTAAGTCATTTGACAAGGCGATTGTTTCTATTTCTGTGTATCCCACTGTGTCTGTGGTTGTAGAAATTAGAAAAGAGAATGCATCAATGGATGTTTCCTGTCTAGGAGAAAGCTTCCCAGGATTCATCTTGCTCCAGATATGTACAACCTCCAAGATCTTTGACAAGGCCATGTACTGGACAGCTGAATGGAATGGGAGCATCTCAGAAAACTCAGATATCAGTGTTACCAGGAAAGTCTCAGTGGAGAAACCCTGCAATGCGCCTTTTGCTTGCCTATTGTTATGTTGGCCTGAATGTCAGGAAGGTCTTTGCCTCAGGCCACCCCTTTGTGAAGCCTGAAGAAAACAGTTTTCAAATGGAAATGAGTGGACATCACCTGTGATTCTTTCCTTAATTGCTTTGGAAAGGGATGTGTCTGAATCAGCATTTTGGCCCTGTGTAAGACTGTGGCTTAGATTCTCAGCACATGATGGATCTAAAGAAAGATCCCTTGTGTGCATCCAAAACCCACATCTCCAAAAGAGCACTCATTGTGGATGAAGTCTAACCAACTCCACTAACCAACTCACAGTTATAGTAAATAACTTTTGAAGTTGAAGGGACCCCAGTAAACTTTGAAGTAGATACAGGGGCATTATACTCAGCCTTTAAGGCCCCATTGGGCCCTCTATCAAATAAAAGGTATCTAGTTCAAGGGGCTAATGGCAGTAAATATCGGGCTTGGACAACTAAGAGGTACATGGACCTGTGGAAAGGAAAAATCCATCACTCCTTCCTAGTAATCCCAGAGTTCCCGGCCCCATTGATGGGTGGAGATCTGCTCACCAAACTCTGGGCCATAATGACTTTTAACCCTGAAGGCCCCCAAGTGGAATTTCTAAATCCTTCAGTAAAAACTCCTATAGTCATGGCTTTAACAATGTCAGTAGAAAATGTACATCAACTCACTCACCTTGGTTCAAAGAAATTGCAGGCATTCCTGAAAGATCAAGAACAGAGTTTTCTACTAACCGACTCACAGCGAAAGGAAATAACTGAATGGGTATCAAAAGCGTCTCAGGTCAATCAATTGGTTAATGCTTACCCTTTTAAGCTTCCTGCAGGAAAACACCTTCGAAGAACCAGACCAGAAAAATTTTCAGAAGTGAACTTTACTGAAATTAAGCCAGCAAGGTATGGACTTAAATATCTCCTAGTCTTTGTAGATACATTTTCAGGATGGATTGAAACCTTCCCCCCCCCCCAAAAAAAAAAATGGCTCAAATCGTGGTCAAGATGATACTGAAGGATATTTTTCCAAGATACGGCCTGCCTAAGGTAATAGGGTCTAACAATGCACTGGTGTTCATGACCCAGGTAAGTCATGGGTTAACCTGTAACCTGGTGATTAATTGGTAGTTACATTATGCTTATAGATCCCAGAGCTCAGGACAGGTAGAAAAAATAAATAGAACCATTAAAGAGACCTTAATGAAATTAAGCTTAGAAACCAGCTAAAAGATTGGACTATACTCCTGCCTTATGCACTGTATCATCTAAAAAATACTCCCTCTGTTTCTTTGTGTAACCTCTCCCCCTGTGAAATTCTCTATGTTGCCCCTCCTCCAGTAAGGGACCTAACCCCAACTCTAAGACCTAAGGATCCCTTCCACACCCCCTTGCTTGACACACTTAAATCTCTTGAAAGAACTCAGCGATACCTGTTAAAACAGCTGGCCACGGCCTACCAACCTGGGGACAAGGAGACTCCACATCGATATCAAGTAAGAGACTTCATCTACATAAGATGACATCAGGTGTCATCCCTGGAACCCCGCTGGAAAGGAAATACCACGTGCTACTTATAACACCTACAGCAGTAAATGTAGACGGAATCCTTTCCTGTATCCATGCCTTCCATCTCAAGCCTGCGCCCTGTCCAGACTCTGGCTGGAAACTGGAAATGACTGGTAACCCTTTCAAATTGTGTATTTGGCATGTGTATAAGGCTATAGACTCTCCCCTTGGCCACCACTAGTCCTAACCCTCATCAGCGAATTCAGCAGCAATGGCTGATCACAAATCCTCATAGACCAGAAGAATGGTCTATCTCGCTTACAGCCCACATAGGGACCTGTTGGTCATCTCAACATTTGTCAGCTGCCTATAGGTTTTTCCTATTGGGATATCCCTGATAAAGCAGATCCCACTAAAATTTCATTAAATCCCTTTCGTATCATAGATAATGAAAACAAATATTATGGATGTAGGGACACGTGAGCCAGATGCAGGTTGGCTAGCCTAGATTACTATGTTTGCCTGGAAGACTATCAAAGCCACAAACAGCCACGGCTGTGTGGGGGGAAAGCCGACTTCTTCTGTAAGTCATGGGGATGTTAGCATACAGGGACTGCCTGGTGGAACCCAAACTGCTCATCAAATTCAATACACAGAATTGGCCATATTACCAATTAGACAACCAAAACCTGTGACCCCCAGAGGGGTCTCCAGATCCTCACATTCTGCATGACCTTTTTAACTTCTGCAAGTGCTCAAAAGGGTTAAAGGAGATTCCCCTATGTGGAGGTTTTTTCCCTCCTTTGCTCACATCCTGAACTATACTTCTCCAATAGTTCCTCAAACTCAGCCTTCTGCTCCAGACTCTCTGCTGGCACTCCCACCTCAGCAACCTGATTTCTCCCCTCCAATTACTAGATCAAAAATCAAAACCTCTGCCGGTTCTCAGACAATTGCCCCCTTGCTGAGGTATCCGGTACTGAGGTACCCCTCCACACACTCACTCCTCTCTTCACTGCGTCCCATAAGGTCCTCTTACCAGCTAACCCAAAGCTCAAACCAGCTGAGGAGATCCCTCAGACCCCTATCCAGGATGTAATTAAAATGGCCTTTAAAGTTGCTTTGTCATCACTGTAAACAGGTGACTAAGAATTTAAAATACCTCACATGCTTTTTGGGATACTCACTCCCGTCGTCCCCTCTGCTCTACCTGTTCTACTGCTCAAGTTTTTGTTGCTAGGAAAATCCCAAACCCCTTTTCCAATATTCTTTTACATTTCTACTTCCTCATTCTCAGATCCATAAAACTGCTCTCAGCCTTGCCTTCCACGTCTTCCCCCTCTCTACCAGGCCCACAGAAAAGTCTTAAATGACCTTCTCCAGAAGTCTTCACCATGGCTGACTTTAGGACTTTCAGCAAAAGAGTTCCTTTAAAAGAGTTCACTGTAGATAAACTTCTTCTTTTCGTGTTGCCCTGGTCTACATGGCAACTGGCGAAAAAAAAATCAGCACTCCTGAGCTAGACACACCCATACTAGTTTTTCACAAAATATGTGAACAAGGCCTCTGGCCTTGAGTGGGGGCTTCACAGAGATGGCTACATTTCTAAGATAAAGAAGTTACCAACTAGGCTCCATGGTAACAGCTGGCAGGGCGAAAAAAAAGAGAAAAAAATCTCTCCCCCTTTCAGGTGTCCTTGATAAGTTAACTTGCCCAGAACAGAGGATAAAATAAAAGATAGAAAAACAGCTTTTTGTGAACTTCTGCAGACTTTGAACTTCTGAGCCCCTTCCCTTACATGTTGGGTACAAATTATGAAACTACATAAACTTGGGGTTCAGGGGATTAATTGATTACAACAGAAGCAATGCCCTCTAAATCCGTTTGCAACCAAATAGGACTTTTTCCCTGTCTTCAGTGCTATCTTAGGTGCTTTGCCTCGTCCGTCCCTATAACAGAAAGATTCTATATACTTAAACATTGTTTATGTTTTCATGAAATAGTCAACAGATGTGATTAATTATGTAATGGTGCAGATGTTTCCCAGAGTGCTCTATGATGACGCAGGTCCATTTAAAGATCAAATAGGAGGGCATGCAACTCAGTTCCGCTGGGAACCTGTATCTCTCACTTTAGCCATCCTATTAGGAATAGGAGTTGCTGCATGAGTGGGCACAGGAATCAATGCCCTAGTCCAAAGGACACAACCAATGCCCTAATTAGAAGCAGCAATAGACCAAAACTTAAAGATAATAAAACCTCCATCACAGCTTTACAGGAATGTTTAACCTCTGTCTATGAATCTGTTTTACAGAACAGGCGAGCGATAAAACCTCCTCTTCATGAGAGAAGGGGGAATTTGTAGTGCATTGAAGGAAGAATGTTGTTTTTGTGCCGGCCACACTGGAGTTGAAAAGAATCTATGAGTAAATAAAGAAAACGCATTGAAGAGCGTCAACGAGAAAGAGAGGCCCAAAAAGGGTGGTTTGAGTCTTGGTTCACACAGTCCGTCTGGTTAACTATGCTTTCATCAGCCCTGGGTGGTCCATTAATAATCCTCATATTATTGCGAACTGTAGGACCCTGTTGGCTAAACCATGGAGTTTCCTTTCTCCAAGCTCAAATTGGACAAGTTAAACTTATGGTAATCAGACAACAATATACCACACTAGAAGACATAAAATGTAACACCCATCAGTGATGACTTTTATGATTAAAAGTAACCAGAAGAAGAAGTGGGGAATGAAAGGTTAATGAAATAGGTACTTTCACTTCCTGTTTTTCTGTACACTTAACAAAACACTGTTGAAATCTTGAGAACTGTTTGCTAATCTTGTTCCCAGAATGTGCTGTCCCCAACTGCCAAACTGCAGAATGTGCTCAGTCACGCAGTTGAAAGCAAACGGCCTACTCGCCCTGACCCATCAATAAACTTCCATCCCTGCCTTCTCCAAGAAAAGTACATAAGCTCTGCTTAAGCTGTTCTCAGGGCTCTCTGCTCTATTCAACTGAGCTCTGAGCCCCAGCATGCTGGACCCACAATGAACCCTTTGTATTTGCATGAGACAGTCTCTTGGTCATCTCTTCCTCCTATACTCGCCTGACCATTACAATATTGCACCTCTATATTCTTAAAAATATCTCAGGTTCCCAACACCATTATTCATCCAGCAGAATGATTCCTAACACAAATCAAACATGTTATTAATCCTAACCATACCATCTACCCTCAATCTAACTTTAAAGAAGAGCAGGCACAGAGTTGGTCTTACAATACAGGAATATAGGGGATCTTTCACCTCCTGAGAAATTCAAAGGTCTATGCAGAAATGATCCCTGGAGAAGATGTAGGCACCTATGAAGGACCTGAGAGAGCAGAAGTCATCTTCCATGGCAAACAACCTGGTCAGGATGAAGGGTTGTGTCTGAATCAGCCTCTCTCTTCTTAATGTAGAGAAGATGGACCAAACCAGGCCTGTGTGGAGAGTTGTTTCCTGGTGCCTATGGTTGATATACTATTCTAACTTGTGAAACTGTCACAGGTAGTAGGAGCAGCCTGCATCTGAAGGGACCCTTGGAAGCAACTGTTAGGACAAAGTGGTTGCCAAGGCAGTGACCTCATTCAGTTCCTGAAGGAAGTGACCTCACCTCACTTCCTTGTTGATGGAACTCTCTGAACTTGGGATCCAGGAAGCCAGGCACACAGAGCCAGTCCCAGTCCCAGTCGCAGTGTTCTCACTTGTTTGGATGTACCAAAGACAGAATCAGTCTTTCTTGGTACCTACTGATGTGAGGAAGGCCAAATGCCAAGAGAGTTCTGAAGACGGGCCTTTCCTGGGAAAAAAGGTAGTTGCTCACAGCTTGCTCTTGACAACTTCACAGAGTTGGATAAGAAGAGGAGATCTGAGACAGGACATGCCATTTTGAGGGAACATAATATGGCCCACCAGTCAGAGGACACTCCAGATAGTCTCAGAATTACTTGGGGTAAGGAGGTGCCTCTGTGGGTGTGGTTGTAGGTTTGTGATTTTCCCTTGTTCTGAAAATAGGTAGGAAAAGTGGTTTGTTTGGATTTAGTGAACTTTTTCTAGAAAGTCCCTTGACAAGGCGAGTGTTTCTGTGTCTGTGTATCCCACTGTGTCCACAGTTGTAGACATTAGAAAAGAGAATGCATAAATGGATGTGTCCTGTCTAGTAGAAAGCTTCACAGCATTCATTTTGCCCAATTTATGAATGAACTGCGGCTTGCCTGATCGATGGGCTACACCTGATATCTTCCTAAGTTCCTGTTTTCTTCCTGAATTCTGGAGACTCTCCAGAATAGGCTCATGGTTTTTTGTCCAAGTTATGTACCACCTCCAAGTTCTTTGACATGGCTATGTACTGGATAGCTGAAGGGAATGGCGAGCATCTCAGAAAACTCAGAAATCACTGGGACCAGGAAAGTCTCAGTGGAGAAACCCTGCTTTGGGCCTTATGCTTACCTATTGTTCTGTTGCCCTGAATTTCAGGAAGGCCTTTGCCTCAGGCCACACCTTTTTGAAGCCTGAAAAGAAGAGTTTTGCAATGGAAATAAATGGGCATTACCTGTGGCTCTTTGCTTAATTTCTTTGAAAAGAATGTGTCTTATTCAGACTCTTGAGCCTGTGTGAGGTGGTGGCTTAGAGTCTCATCACCTGATGGATCTAAAGAAAGATTCCATGTGTACATCCAAAACCAAAATGGCCAAAGAGCAGTCCTTGTGGATGAAGTCTCTCACCTTGCTCTGTAACTTTCTTGACCTCCATCAAGTGAGAATAGGGATTCTTTGGGTCAAATAAGTTCCTCAAACCCTGCAGAGGCTAGCCCATAGGTGCTTAGATTTTCTCATGACTCCAATTCACATAAAGAATCTAAAACCCACAGTCAGTAGGCCTCAAATTTGAGAAGCAGAGCAGTATTAATGGCAGGCCTTTTTGATCATTCCTGGTTCACAGGAAGGGTGTACAGGCCACCCTGACTTTAGGCAAATGAGATGCAAGGGAGATTTTTTGGACACTGTCTTGGGGTGAACACCTCATGGAAACCTCCAGCCAGAAGTTATGATGAGTGTCTAAATGGAAGAAGATGAGGTCATGAGGGATTGTTTTGGTTTGAATCGTGGTCATTTGTGTGGCGGTTGGAAGAGACGACTGGGTCCACCTTGGCTTGAACTCTGGTGTGATTACCCTAAGAGACTGCATTCTGGAACTGACGTCATCGAAGTATTTCCATGAATTGTGTTGGAATTTTAGGAGGCCACGCATGAGATTTGCCCTTGGAAACTGAGATCTAGGCCCAGGGTTGCTTTCCGCAGAGCACTGGGAATCTCAGCCAAGATATCACATGATTTTATTCTGAACGACTTGGCAGCCATAGTTGAGAGTCAAAACACACATGGACCTCACGATGTAGACCTCAATGCACCTTGCTTCATGGGACCTTTTGGCTACTCTTTGGGAAGACTTGCCTCTGAGAGTTCTCCAAAGCTTTTATGGAAATGAGCATCCTCAACATTTAATTGTTCCTGAATGAATTGAAACCCACATTGCCTCCAACTTCATGCTTGAAAAATGGCTCGACAAATACCATGAAATTTTTTTTTAAATTTTCATGAACAGGTGGCACTGGAGGACCTTTGGATATCCTGTTGATGATTATGAGTATACCAGACAGTGCCTTGATTGACTGGGTTTCAAGAAAATGGTGTATAACAGAGATGCCAGTAAGTTGGAGTCTGCTGACTAGTGGGCTTATAGCCGTGGTGGGCAGGTGTGTGATGGAATATCTGTGGTGGGGCCATGTGGATCTGCCATTGGCTTCCAAATGGCTTGTGGCTGACATGGTGCAGCCAACAGACCCTTACAAGTAAAGGGACCTTGTTATATGGAGAGGTTTCAGGGGAATGTTCAGAATCAGGTTGCTATGGTCAAGGGGCAAGCTATGAGGGATAGAACCTTGGTTGGTGCATTCTCCTACAGACCCTGACGCACCACATATGACAGAACTCCCTTCAGCACTGTTTTTCAGTTGAACTCCTTGTATTTCGTGAAGCAAATACTAAACACCCAGTGCAGCAGCAATAAACACCACAAAATGTGGAGGATGACCCAATGACTTCACAGTCCACAAGGGGAGACACTTAGCCCCCAGTGGCCCCAGTTTACCGACTAGGATTGAATTCAGCACTGCTACAGCATGTTCATTGGAAAATATTAAACCATGTCCTCCAGGTAACATAGATGCAGACCCAGCTGTAATGGTCTCACTACAAGGAAGGTAAAGCTCCTGACAACAACATATATTTCAAGTGCTCAAACTCAGAGGCAGTTTCTCAAGAAGTCTTTATGCCAGCACAGCTCCATGTTTGTGGAGTGTTTACCCTGTCCCTTACTTTTGGAAACTACTCTACCACCTCCCAGGTTGTAAACTTTTGAGCATATTCCATTCCAGATATTTATTCCCAGATTTTCTAACTCTTGACTTTTAATGATGTATTACTTGGGACGAGGGTAATGTCAAGGCATTGTTCTGGATGAGAGTGGGAAAATTTTTGTGTAGCATATATTTGCATACACATTTGGTCCATTTTCCAATTTTCCATTCGAAATACTGAATACCGGACACTGACACCTAATCTACTAGACTCTGACTACTAATCCTAATAAGATGGAGAAAAACAACCCAAACAGAATAGAATTACAAGCATTTCAGAGGAGGCATGGTGTATAGTTGGACTTGCATTTTGCAATATATAAGGTAGGAGTTATACATCTAGTCAATTTTGTGTTGAAATAGTTCCCCATGTGTTTTTCTTTCGATTATTTTATTTTATTTTATTTTATTTTATTAGTTTGTTGTTCAAAACATAACAAAGCTCTTGACATATCGTATTTTATACATTAGATTCAAGTGGGTTATGAACTCCCATTTTTACCCCAAATATGGATTGCAGAATCACATCGGTTACACATCCACATTTTACATAATGCCCTATTAGTAACTTGTATTCTGGTACCTTTCCTATCCTCTACTATCCCTGCTCCCCTCCACTCCCATCTTCTCTCTCTACCGAATCTACTGTAATTCATTTCTCTCTTTGTTTATTTTCCAATTCCCCTCACAACCTCTTATATGTAATTTTGTGTAACAATGAGGGTCTCCCTCCATTACCATGAAATTTACCTTTTCTCTACCTCCCCCCCAACTCACGTCTCTCTTTAATGTTAATCTTTTCTTCCTGCTCTTCCTCCCTGATCTGTTCTTAGTTGCTCTCATTATATCAAATAAGACATTTGGTATTTGTTTTCTACGATTGGCTAGCTTCACTAAGCATTATCTGCTCTAGTGCCATCCATTTCCCTGCAAATTCCATTTTTTTGTCATTTTTTAGTGCTGCATATTACTCCATGGTGTATAAATGCCACATTTTTTTAATCCATTCATCTATTGTAGGGCATCTGGGTTGGTTCCACAGTCTAGCAATTGTGAATTGTGCTGCTATGAACATCGATGTGGCAGTATCACTGTAATACGCTCTTTTAAGATTCAGGGAATAGTCCGAGAAGGGCAATAGCTTGGTCAAATGGTGGTTCCATTCCCAGCTTTCCCAGGATTCTCCATACTGCTTTCCAAATTGGCCGCACCAGTTTGCAGTCCCACCAGCAATGTACAAGAGTACCCTTTTCCCCACATCCTCAGCAGCACTTGTTGTTGTTTGACTTCCTAAAGGCTGTCAATCTTACTGGAGTGAGATGGTATCTTAGGGTGGTTTTGATTTGCATTTCTCTGACTGCTAGAGATGGTGAGCATTTTTTCATGTACTTATTGATTGTTTGTATGTCCTCCTTTGAGAAGTGTCTTTTCAGGTCCTTGGCCCATTTGTTGATTGGGTTATTTGTTATCTTATTGTCTAATTGTTTGAGTTTTTTGTATACTCTGGATATTAGGGCTCTATCTGAAGTGTGATGAGTAAAAATTTGTTCCCATGATGTAGGCTTCCTATTTACCTCTCTTATTGTTTCTTTTGCTGAGAAAAAACTTTTTAATTTAAGTAAGTCCCATTTGTTGATTCTTGTTAGTAACTCTTGTGCTATGGGTGTCCTATTAAGGAATTTGGAGCCCGACCCCACAATATGTAGACCAGAGCCAACTTTTTCTTCTAACACATGCAGAGTCTCTGATTTGATATCTAGCTCCATGATCAACTTTGAGTTAACTCTCTTGTGCATGGCGAGAGGAGGGGATTAAGTTCCATTTTGTTGCATATGGATTTTCAGTTTACCCAACACCATTTGTTGAAGATGCTATCCTTCCTCCATTGCATGCTTTTAGCTCCTTTATCAAATATAACATAGTTTTAGCTTTGTGGATTAGTCTCTTGTGTCCTGTATACCGTACCACTGGTCTACCCGCCTGTTTTGGTACCAGTACCATGCTGTTTTTGTTACTATTGCTCTGTAATATAGTTTGAAATCTGGTATCACTATACCGCCTGATTCACACTTCCTGCTTAGAATTGCTTTTGTATTTCTGGGTCTTATATTTTTCCATATGAATTTCATGATTGCTTTCTCTATTTCTACAAGAAATGCCATTGGGATTTTGATTGGCATTGCATTAAACCTATAGATAACTTTTGGTAATATCGCCATTTTGGTGATGTTAGTTCTGCCTATCCATGAACAGGGTATATTTTTCCATCTTCTAATATCTTCTTCTACTTCTTTTTTTAGGGTTCTATTGATTTATTGTATAAATCTTTCACCTCTTTTGTTAGGTTGATTCCCATGTATTTAATTTTTTTGAGGATGTTTTGAATGAACTGCTTTTCCTCATTTCCGTTTCAGAAGATTTGTTGCTGATATACAGAAAGGCCTTCGATTTATGCGTGTTGATTTTAGATCCTGCTACTTTGCTGAATTCATTTATTAGTTCTAGTAGTTTTTTTTGTAGACCCTTTTGGGTCTTCTATGATTCTATAGAATCATGTCACCAGCACATAGTGATAATTTACGTTCTTCTTTTCCTATTTTTATGGCTTTGATTTCTTTCGTCTAATTTCTCTGGCCAGTGTTTTGAGAACTATATTGAATTGAAGTGTGGATAGAGGGCATCCTTGTCTTGTTCCAGATTTTAGAGTGAATGCCTTCAATTTTTCTCCATTCAGAATGATCCTAGCCTGAGGCTTAGCATAGATAGCTTTTACAATGTCGAGGTAAGTTCCTGTTATCCCTAGTTTTTCATAGTTTTGAACATAAAGGGATGCTGTACTTTGTCAACTGCTCTTTCTGCATCTATCAAGATGATCATATGGTTCTTATCTTTAAGTCAATTGATGTGGTGAATAATATTTATTGATTTCCATATATTAAAACATCCTTGCATCCCAGGGATGAATCCTACTTGATCGTGGTGCACAATTATTTTTTATGTGCCTTTCAATACGATTCTCCAGAATTTTACTGAGGATTCTTGCATCTAGCTTCATCAGAGATATTGGTCTGTACTTTTCTTTCTTTGAGGTGTCTTTGTCTTGTTTCAGAATAAGGGTTATGTTGGCCTCATAGAATGAATTTGGCAGAGCTCCCTCTTTATCTGTTTCTCGAAATAACTTGAAAAGTATTGGTATTAATTCTTCTTTAAAGGTTTTGTAAAATTCTGCTGTATACCCATCTGGTCCTGGGCTTTTCTTGGTTGGTAGTCTTTTGATTGCTTCCTCTAAATCATCCATTGATATTGGTATGTTTAAATTGTGTGTATCCTCCTGACTCAGTCTGGGCAAATCATGTAACTTAAGAAATTTACCGATGTCTTCATATTTTCTATTTTATTGGAATATAGGTTTTCAAAATAATTTCTAATTGTCTTCTGTATTTCTGTAGCATCTGTTGTGATATTGCCTTTTTCATCCTGTATGTTTGTAATTTGAGTTCTCTCTCTTCTTCTCTTCATTAGCATGGCTAAGAGTCTGTTGATCTTATTTATTTTTTCGAAGAACCAACTTTTATTTTGGTTAGTTTTTTCAATAGTTTCTTTTGTTTCAATTTCATTGGTTTCCACTCTGATTTTAATTATTTCTTGCCTTCTGCTACATTTGCTGTTGTTTTGCTCTTCCTTTTCTAGGGCTTTTAGATGAAGTGTGAGCTCATTTATTTGTTGGTTTTTGCTTTTTTTGATGAATGACCTCCAGGTGATGAATTTCCCTCTTAAAATTGCTTTCATTGTGTCCCATAGATTCTGATATGTTGTGTCTGTATTTTCATTTATCTCTAAGAATTTTTTGATTCCCTCCTTTATGTCTTCTGTAACCCATGGATTATTCAGTAACATATTTTTTATTTTCCTAGTGATGTAGGATTTTTTCTTCCTTCTTTTATCATTGATTTACAGTTTCATTCCATTATGATCAGATAAAATGCATGGTATTATCTCCACCTCTTTATATTTACTGAGTGTTGCCCTATTGCATAATATATGCTCTATTTTTGAGAGGGATCCATGTGCTGCTGAAAAAAAAGTATATCCACTTGATGATGGTTGATATATTCTATATATGTCAGTTAAGTCTAGGATATTGATTGTGATATTGAGTTCTATATTTTCTTTATTCAACTTTTGTTTGGAGGATCTGTCTAATGGTGAGAGAGGTGTGTTGAAGTCACCCATAATTATTAGGTTGTGGTCTATTTGATTCTTGAACTTGAGAAGAATTTGTTTTATGAACATTGCAACACCATTATTTGGTGCATAAATATTGATAATTGTTATGTCTTGTTGGTGAATGGTTTCTTTTAACAGTATATAATGTCCTTCTTATCCCTTTTGATTAACTTAGTCTTGACTTCGATTTTATTCTATATGAGGATGGCCACCCCTGCTTGCTTACGAGGACCGTGTGCATGGTATAAATTTTCCCAACTTTTCACCTTCAGCCTGTGTATGTCTTTTCCATTCAGATGTGTCTCCTGGAGGCAACATATTGTTGGATTTGTTTTATTAATCCAAGTTACCAGCCTATGTTGCTTTATTGGAGATTTTAAGCCATAAACGTTTAGAGCTACTATTGATGTATGGTTTGTACTTCCAGCCATGTTTAATTATTTATCTTTGTTTTTAATTTACTTTGCTTCTCCATGATTAGCTTTCCCCCTGCACTCTGTCATTACCCAGTCACTTCCCACTGATGGTTTTGGTTGTTGTTTTTCATTTCTTCCTCATGTAGTGTTTTTCTCAAGATGCTTTGCAATGCTGGTTTTCTGGCTGCAAATTCTTTTAGCTTTTGTTAATCATGAAAGATTTTTATTTCATTTTCGTACCTGAAGGTTAATTTTGCTGGATCCAGAATTCTTGGTTGGCATCCATTGTCTTTCAGTGTTTAAAATACGTTGTTCCAAGATCTTCTCGCTTTCATCAACTGTGATGAAACATCCTTTGTTAACCTTATTGATTTACCCCTGAATGTAGTCTGCCTCCTTTTTCTTGTAGCTTTTAATATTTTCTCTTTGTTCTGTATATTAGATATGTTTATAACAAATGTCTTGGTGTTGGTCTACTGTGATTTTTTGTGCTCAGTGTCCTCTATGAATCTACAATTTGTATATCCGTTTCTTTTTTTATTTCTGGAAAGTTTTCTGTAATTATTTCATTCAGTAGGTTACTCATTCCCGTGGTTTGAATCTCTGGACCTTCCTCTATCCAGATGACTCATAAATTTGGTTTTCATATGTTATCCCATATCTCTTGGATGATTTTCTCGTGATTTTTTACCAGCCTTTCTGAGTTGGCTAGACTCTTTTCAAGATGATATATTTTGTCTTCATTATGTGACATTCTGTCTTCTACTTGCTCCACTCTTTTAGTAATTCTCTCAATTGAGTTTTTAATTTGGTTTATCGTTTCCTTCATTTCTAGAATTATTGTATGATTTTTTTTATTATCTCTATCTCCGTATAAAGATGCTTAACTTCTTTTTTTTAATCTGTTCATGTAATTCATTTTCAATGTGTTCTTTCACTGTTTGGATTTGCTGTCTCATATCTTCTTTAAGGTTCCATTCCATCTGTCTAAGGTATTCCTTGAGTTCTTTATATGATCATTTTTCTGATGACTCTAGGTCCTCCTGAGTATTTAGGCTGTCCTTCATTGTTTGTACTCTTTTTCTTTCTTGCTTTCTTATGCTGCTCATGTTACTTCTTGTTCTGTTTGAGTGCTGAGTTACTGATTAGTCTTATAAATTTATTTCATGCTTGGGAGGAAAGATATTAGAAGGGAAGGGAAGAAGTCAATAAGAGAATGAGAGTAGGCAGGTAGAATTCAAGGAAGGGGGAAAAAGAAAATTGAAAAGAAATGAAAAGACAAAAGAAAAAAACAGAAAATAAAGAATGAAAGAAAAATTTAAAAAATAATAATGATAATAAAAAAATGAAAATTACAATTTAATAATAATAATAATAATAATTAATAATAAAATAAAGAAATTTAAAAACTTAAAAACATTAAAAACGTTAAAGAAAAACAACAACAACAAGAATGAAAATGAAAGAAAAAGAAAAAAAAAAAAACCCCAAATTTAAAAAATAAATAAATAATGATAATAATAAATGCAGTCATAGAGTTTGATTAACTTCTCTTCCAATAGGTGGTGCTGTGCCCACTGGGCCGAGGTTCTCCTCTCAGTAGGTGGGAACCAATCACTATGCAGCTGCTCTTCCTTCCAGACTGGGCGGGTGTCCAATCCTGACACCCTAGGGCCTTCTCTTGTGTCTCCTCAAGCCATGCCCTGCTCACCTGCGACGCTCACCACAATACTGGCAACACGCCAGGTCTGCTGCTCCTGGGAGACCTGTTTTTATGAATACCTGGGCACACTCTCCCTGTTTGCTTCCCTCAGACCCTAAGTTTGTAGAGCTTGGGGCTGAGATCCCCAAGCGAATTTGTTTGCCCTCCGGGAGCCACGCCCCAGTAGCTGGTGCAAGAGACCTCAGTTGTCAGCACTGGTGGGAGCGGTAGCCTGGAGTTCTGTGCCACAAGTCCCGCGCCACTCCTGATTTTCTCGGTCTGGCTATCGCGCTCATGGTAGAGCTGAGAGGGACCCTTACGGGAGAGCTGGGAGGGGCCCTTAAGGATTCCCTGCTGTGTGGAGAGAGATGGCTAGGGAATTACAAACCTGTCGCGCTGGTTTCAATGAAGTTATCTCCTCCATCCTTGACGTCAGTTCTATGCCATGGTGGTATCCCATGCAAATGGTGATCATTCGTTCCCTTTGCCGGGTGACCGATGCAACTGGTGGGTCCTGACTGTCTCTCCCATGCCCCGTTTCAATCCTTTGGCCACTGCCTATGAAGGCTAGGTTGGCTTCTACCTCTGTAAGTTCAGAAGGGCAGACCAGTTATTTCAGCTGGATCGTTAGTGCTGAGTCACGAAACGCAGGCAAACCAGAGGTTGAATGCAACAGATCCGGGCTCGGTGTGTGTTCTGCGTGGCCCAGACTGTTCACCCCAGATTCATGTCAGTGCATCATTGCCTAGTGATCCTGAGCAAACAGTATTTAGACAGTTTATGACTCCCTATTCCAGCGCAGCTGAAGAGGTTAGAGACTTGATCTCTCCATACCCGCCGCCATTTTGGATATCTCTCCATGTGTTTTAAAGTTAACAAATATGTGAATTCCTATCTCCCTTTCTCTGTAGCCTATTCAGCAGATGTGTTTTGATATGCACATATAGAATCCTAACTTGTATCACATGTACATTCTTGTGAGGTGGCTGACTTGGCAGACACAAATTGTGAGAAGAGATCACTATCCTAAACACTGCTGGAACTAAAAATTCAACCAATGGGTGAGCTTCCTAGTTGAACAACATTATACATAAATCCATGTTCAGTAAATTGAATATTTTTGGATCTGTGGATGATATATATATCTCGATCAATTACGATTGGCATATCTATTGCTACTTTTGAATGTCTGTGTGTGTGTTTTGTTATATATATATATATATATATATATATATATATATATATATATATACAATCTCCAGATTTTTAAAATATGAAATATATGTGTCTTATATACACTCCCTAAATTCATTCATGTTCACGTATGTGGATTTATAATCAACTTTTCACAATATTATTCTCAGAAATATTCATCCACCTGAAATACATATTTGTTTTCTAGTACTGAAAACTAACTTCAGTGAATGGTACATACATATCCTAATATTTCTAGAGTTACTGTCCCAGTTTAACATCAAGGCAAGTAGATTCCTATGGTACATGATTTGTATTTTTACGTTCATTTTTATTCAAAACTGGTACATTACTATTTCTTAAGTTTATGCACATCATAGGATATATATTTTATCCACAAGTTCGCAAATTTATACGAATTTGTTTCACTTTCAATCACTTCCTGCTTCAGGACACATGTATTCTTCCATCTTTCTTGACTGGTCTCTTCCTGAGACCTCTTTCAAAACACATTATTTTCGATTTCCATAATCACTTTTGAAGCAAAACTCACATCCCCTTCATGATAAATTATAACTCTGATATTTCCAATGGATGTATAACTGGTTGGAATGAATGATTGTATACCAATATCAGATTTCTTATATATTTTCAGATATCAATTCAATCCATTATTTAGAGTAAAACCAGTTATATTATTTATTCACAGTATGGTCTATGCATGCTTTTTCTTTATATTCATAGACACAGTGTACACCTCTTTGTACCCCCAATACTAATTTATATGTCTTCAAAATATTGCTCCCAGAAATGGTGGAAGAAATACGCATGTCACCTGATCTACATATACATTTTATCACAGAAATATTCTGGACACAAAATGCAAAGATCACACTTATGATTGTACCAAAGCCTAAATGGAAAGTAAATATGGATTACTAAAATCATCCATGTCCAAGTTGCCTAATGCTCTCAAATGTCAATCCTGTTGGTGACTACATATTTGTTTCCTCTTAAGATTATATATTCCAACTCAACCCGATTGAAAATGTTTAATCCTATCCCTCACTTTATACATTGCCTGATTTCATAATGTCTCTATTGCCATCTGCTTTCTTACATATTTTCCACAGTTCACCACTGTGACTGAACCTTCACATGTGCTGACATTTGCTTTCACACTCTAATTGATAACTTATTGCTGAAGAACTTTTTTTCCAAATCCTATACTCACTCTTCTTCCTAAACCTACTGACTATCTTCCTAATCCTACTGACTATCCCTTTTTGACTGGATATTCTCTTCTACATTCAATCATCCAACGTACAAGGTCTTATGCCATTGTATATCGATTTATCTGAGACATCTGTGAGAACGTAATTCAATGGTAAGTATCCCAATCAAGGGCCCAATGATTTTCTGAGCTTCAAATCTTACTTAGATTTATTTTTTCATACATGTATTTCACCTCTATATTCTTATAAATATCGCATGTTCCCAATACCATTAATCATCCATCAGAATTATTCCTAAGCCAAATGGAAAATGTTATTCACCCTAACCATACACTGTTCCCTCAATCTCATTTTACAGAAGAGCAGGGACAGTGTTGGTCTTACAATACAGAAATGTAGTGGATCTTCCATCTGCTGAGAACCTCAAAGCTCCATGCAGAAATGATCCCTGGAGAAGATGTAGGCAGCTATGAAAGACCTGAGAGAGCAAAAATCATCTTCCATGGCAAACAACCTGGTCAGGATGAAGGGTTGCATCAGAATCAGCCAATCTCTCCTTAATGTAGAGAAGATGGACAAAACCATGCCTGTGTGGAGAGCTGTTACCATTTGCCTACAGGTGATATACCATTCTACCATGTGAAAGTGTGACAGGAAGTAGGGGCAGCCTCCATCTCATGGTACCGTTGGAAGCAATTGTTATGATAAAGTGGTTGCTAAGGCAGTGATCTCATTCAGTTCCTGAAGAAAGTGATCTCATCTCACTTCCTTGGTGATGGAACTCTCTGAACTTGGGATACAGAAAGCCAGGCACCCAGAGCCAGTCCCAGTCCTAGTCCCAGTGGTCTAACTTTTTTGGATTAACCAAGGACAGAGTCAGTCTTTCTTGGTACATACTGATGTGAGGATGGCCAAATGCCAGGAAAGCTCGGAAGAGGGGCTCTTCCTGAGAAAGCAGGTAGTGGCTCAATCCTGGCTCCTGACAACTTCACAGAGTTGGCCAAGAAGACCAGATCTGAGACAGGACAGGCCATTTTGGGGGATCATAGTATGACCCATCAGTCAGAGCACACACCGGACAGTCACAGACCTATTTGAGGGAAGGAGGTGCCATTGTGGGTGTGGGTGTGGGTTTGTGGTTTTGTCTCATGTTCTGAGAATAGGTAGGAAAGGCGGTTTGTTTGATTTGGAGTGAACAGTTTCTAGTAAGTCGTTTGACAGCGCAAGTGTTTTTATGTCTGTGTATCCCACTGTGTTTGTACTTGTACACATTAGAAAAGAGAATGCATTAATTGATGTGTCCTGTCTCGTAGAAAGCTTCCCAGAATTCATCCAGCCCAATTTATGAATTGACTATGGCTTGCCTTATTGATGGGCAATACCTGCTACCTTCCTAAGTTGCTGTTTTCTTCCTGAATTATGGCCACTTTCCAGAATAGGCTCATGGTTTTGTGTCCAAGATATGTACTACCTCCAAGCTCAGTGACATGGCCATGTACTGGATAGCTGAAGGGAATGGCGAGCATCTCAGAAAACTCAGATATCAGTGTGACCAGTAAAGTCTCAGTGGAGAATCCCTGCTTTGGGCCATTTGCTTACCTATTGTTCTGTTGCCCTGAGAGTCAGGAAGGTTTTTGTCTCAGGCCACAGCTTTTTGAATCCTGAAGAAAAGATTTTTCAAATGGAAATTAATAGGATTCACCTTTGGCTCTTTTCTTAATTGATTTGGAAAGAGGTGTGTCTGAATCAGCCTCTTGGCCCAGTGTGATTCTTTGACTTAGATACTCAGCACCTGATGGATCTAAAGAAAGATCCCATGTGTGCATCCAAATCCAAAATGGCAAAAAAGAGCAGTCATTGTGGATGAAGTCTTTTGCCTTCCTCTGTAAGGTTTCTGAATTCCATCAAGTGAGAATAGGGATCATTTGGGTCAAATGATTTCTTCAAATTAATTCAGAAGCTTTCCAATAGGTGCTTGGGTTTTCTCATCTCTCCAATTTACATAAAGAATGTGTACCCGACACTCGGTAGGCCTCAAATTGGTGAAGCAGAGCAATATTAAGGTCAGGCCTATTTGATCACTCCTGGTACACAGGAAGGATGTACAGGCCACCGGGAATTTAGGCAAATGAGGGCAACGGAGCTTATTTTGGACACTGTCTTGGGCTATGCTAATGCTCTCAAATGTCAATCCTATTGTTGACTTCATCTTTGTTTCTTCCTAAGCTCATACATTCAACCTCAACCCTGTAGAAAATATCTAATCCCATAACTCACTTTATTCTTTTCCTGATTTCCTAATGTCTCTATTGATATCTGCTTTTCTACATATTTTCCCCTGTTCATCATTGTGACTGACTCTTCACTTGTGTTGATATTTACATTGACTCTCTAACCAAAACCCTATTGGCAAAGAACTTTTGTTCCAAATCCTATACTCACTTTTCTTCCTAAACCTACCAACTATCTTCCTAATCCTACTGACTATAACTTTTTGAATAGATGTTCTCTTCTACATTCAATCATCCAAGTAAAGTTTGGGCGAGTGCCGGAGAAAGAGACCACCAAGAGACTATCTCATGCAACAGCAAAGGTTTTATTGGGGGTCCAGCATGCTGGGGCTCAGAGCTCACTTGAATAGAGCAGAGAGACCTGACAACAGCTTAAGCAGAGCTTATATACTTTCCTTGCAGAGGGCAGGGATGGAAGTTCATTGATGGGTCAGGGAGAGTGGATGGTTTGTATTCAACTGGGTGAGGGAGTACATTCTGCAGTTTGGTAATTGGGGACAGCATATTCTGGGAACAAGATTAGCAAACAGTTCTCAAGATTTCAACAGTGTTTTGTTACGCATACAGAAAAACAGGAAGTGACAAGTACATATTTTATTAACCTTTCATTCCCCACTTCTTCTTCTGGCTACTTTTAATCATAAAAGTGATCATTGTGGGGTGTCACATTCTATGTCTGCTAGTGGGGTATTACCATAAGTTTAATTTGTCCAATTTGAGCTTGGAGAAAAGAAATTACACGGTTGAGAAAACAGGGTTTTATAGTTAGCAATAATATGAGGATTATTATTGGACTGGCTAGGGTTGATAAAAACGTAGTTAACCAGGGGGACTGTGTAAAAAAAGACTCAAACTACCATTCTTGGGCCTCTCTCTCTCTCGTTGTCGCTCTTCAAGGCATCTTTTTAATTTACTCATAGATTTTTTTTTTACAACTCCAGTATTGTAGACATAAAAACAACATTCTTCCCTCAATGAAGCACAAAGGCCCCCTTCTCTCAAGAAAAGGAGGTCCAACCCTCGACTGTTCTGTAAAACAACTTCAGAGAGAGAGGTTAAAGATTCGTTCAAAGCTGTGATGGAGGTTTCTAATATCTTTAATTTTTGATCTATTGCTGCTTTGGGTCATTTGTTGTGTCCCATGGGCCAGAGCAATGGTTCCCGTGCCCTACCCTGCAGTAACTACTATTCGTAATAGAATGGCTAAGGTGAGGGACATATGTTTTCAGCGGAACCGTGTTCTATGCCCCCCTCTTTGATCTTCAAATGAACCTGCATCATGATAGAGCACTCTGGGAAACATCTGCACCATTACACAATTAATCACATCTGTTGACCATTTCAGGAAAACATAAACAGTGTTTAAGTATATAGAATTATACTGTTGTAGGGACGGACAAGGCAAGGCACCTAAGATAGCACCAAAGACAGGAAAACAGTCTTTTTTGGTTGCAACCAGATTCAGGGGGCATTGCTTCTGTTGTAATCAATTAATCCCCTGAAACCCAAGTTTAGGTAGTTTCAGAATTTTGTACACAACACGTAAGGAAATGGGCTCAGAAGTTCACAGTCTGCAGAAGTTCACAAAAAGCAGTTTTCGTTTCTGTTTTTTCCTCAGTTTGGGGCAAGTTAACTTTTCAAGGACACCTATGTGGTGGAGAGCTTTTTCTTCCCTTTCTTTTTTTTCAACCTGCCAGCTGTTTCCATTCAGCCCAGTTTGTAACTTCTTTATCTTAGAAATGTAGCCATCTCTGTGAAGCCCCAGCTCAAGGCCAGAGGCCTTTTTTTCACATATTTTGTGAAAAACTATTAAGGGTGTCTCTAGATTAGGAGTGCTGGTTTTTTTTAGCCAGTTTCCAAGGAGACCAGGGCAACACGAAAATAGGAAGTTTATCTACAGTGATCTCTTTTATAGGGACTCTTTTGCTGAAAGTCGTAAATCAGCCATGGTGAAGACTTCTGAAGAAGGTTAATTAAGACTTTTCTGTGGACCTGGTACAGAGGGGGACGACTTGGAAGGCAGGGATGAGAGCAACTTCCGTGGATCTGAGAATGAGGAAGGAGAGATGTAAAAGAATATTGGGAGAGGGCTTTGGGATCTTAATAGCAAGAAAAATTTGAGCAGTAGAACAGATAGAACAGAGGGGGAAACGGGAGTGAGTATCCCAAAAAGCCTGTGAGGGACTTTAAATTTTTAGTAACCTGTTTTCAGTGATGACAAAGCAACATTAAAGGCCATTTTCATTACATTTTGGATAAGGGTCTGAGGGTTCTCCTCAGTGGGTTTGAGCTTTGCATTAGCTGGTAAGAGGACCTGGAGGGACCCAGTGCGGGCACTGACAGGAGAAGAGAGTAGTGAGTGAGTGGAGTGGTACCTCAGTACCTGCTACCTCAGCAAGGGGGCAATGGTCTGAGAACTGGCGGAGATTTGGGTTTTTGATCTAGATATTGGAGGGCAGAAATCAAGTTGCTGAGGTGGGAGTGACAGCAGAGAATCTGGAGCAGAAGGCTGAGGGTAAGCATCTATTGGAGAAGCATAGTTCAGGATGTGAGCAAAGGAGGGAGAAGGCCTCCACATAGGGGAATCTCCTTTTACCCTTTTGAGCACTTTCAGAAGTTTAAAAGGTCATGCAGAATTTGAGGATATAGAGACCCCTTTTGGGGCCATCGGTTTTGGTTATCTAATTGGTAATATGGCCAATGCTGTTTACAGAATTTGATGAGGAGTTTGGGTTCCATCTGGCAGTCCCTGTATGCTCACATCCTCATGACTTACAGAAGAAGTCTGCTCTCCCCCCCGCACAGCCGTGACTGTTTGTGGCTTTGATACTCCGCCGGGCAAACATAGTAATCTAGGCTAGCCAACCTGCATCTGGCTCACGTGTCCCTACATCCATAATGTTTGTTTCCATTTTCTATGGTACCGAAGGGATTTAATGGAATTTTAGTGGGATCCTCTTCATCAGGGATATCTCAATAGGAAAGACCTATAGCCAGCTGACAAATGTCTGGGTGGAGAGATGGCCACCAGGTCCATAAGGGGGCTGTATGTGAGATAGACCATACTTCTTTTCCAGTAGGATTTGTGATCAGCCATCCCTGCTTAAGGGGCTGATGAGGGTTAAGACTACTGGTCGTCAAGGGGAGAATAAATGTCTTCCAGGATCTTCTTGACAACCATTTGCTCTGTTTCTTTTTTTTTCCTTTTTTCTTTCTTTTTTTTTGTGGGGAAGGCTTCAATCCGTCCTGAAAATGTATCTTCAAAGACTAGAAGATATTTAAGTCCATACCTTGCTGGCTTAATTTCAGTAAAGTCCACTTCCCAGAATTTTCCTGGTATGGTTCCTCGTAGGTGCTTTCCTGCAGGAAGATTGGAAGGGTAAGTATTAACCAATTGATGGACCTGACAGGCTTTTGTTACCCATTCAGTTATTTTCTTTCACTGTGAGTCGGTTAGTGGAAAACTCTGTTCTTGATCTTTCAGGAATGAATGCAGTTTCTTTGAACAAAGATGAGTGAGTTGATGAACATTTGCTACTGACATAGTTAGAGCCATGATTATAGGAGTATTTACTGAAAGATTTAGAAATTCCACTTGGGGGCCTTCAGGGTTAAAAGTTATTTTGGCCCAGAGCTTGGTGAGAAGATCTCTGCCCATCAATGGGGCCGGGCATTCTGGGATTACTAGGAAGGAGTGATGGATTTATCCTTTCCCCTGGTCCATGGTCCTCTTAGTTGTCAAAGTCTGATATTTACTGCATTTAGACCCTGGAATTAGAGACCTTTTATTTGATAGAGGGCCCAATGGGGCCTTAAGGGCTGAGTATATTGCCCCTGTATCTACTTCAAAGTTTACTGGGGTCCCCTCCACTTCAAAAGTTACCCTGAGGTCGGGGAGAGGATCTGAGCCCCGACTTTCTTAGTCATCCTCCAGAGTCAGTATGTCTGGCTGGCGTGGCTGTCTCTTTCTAGGGCACTCTTTGGCCCAGTGTCCTTTTTCTTTAGAGTAGGCACATTGATCTGAGGCCAGGGGTGGCCTCTAGTGTGGGCCCAGGTATCCCTTTCTGTCTCTCTGTTTCTTAATTTCTGGCCTGTTTGTTGTTGTGACCAGGACCTTAGTCAATGCCTTAGTCTGTCTTTTGCTTCTCTCATCCTCCCTTTGCTCCCTTCTCTTCCTCAGTTTCACTCTTATAGTATACCTTGTTGGCTTCTCTAACTAAATCTCTCAAAATCATATCTTGTAATCCATCTAAGCATTGTAACTTTCTTTTAATATCTAGGGCAGCTTGCCCAATAAAGGCCATTGTGACAGATGACTTTTGATCCTCTGCCTGAGGATCGAAAGTAGTATATCTCTTATATGCCTCCATAGTTCTCTCTAGGAACATAGAGGTAGATTCACCAGGCCCTTGAATAATCTCTCTTACCTTGGCCAAATTAGTTGGTCGCCTAGCGGCCACTAAGATACCCACTATTAGAGCCCGGTGATAAGTGGACAGATGCTCCCTACCTTCAAATGAGTTGGGGTCCCACTTGGGTCGTTTCAAGAGAAAGCCGGCTTTGATTATGTTGGGAAGTTGTGTTGGTCACCCATCTAGTCCGAGGATATTGTTTTCTAGCATCCAGGAGGATTCTCTTTTTTTCCTCTGTCATGAAGAGAGTCCCTATGAGTTGTTGGCAGTCATCCCAAGTAGGCTGGTGTGAAAACATCAATGACTCAACCAGACCTGAGAGCCAGGTTGGGTCCTCGGTAAAAGGAGGATTGTTATTTTTCCATTTATATAGGTCTGAAGAGGAGAAGGCCAATACTGGTAGGCTTGCATTTTTCCTCCATGGCCGTTGTCAATCATTGGCCCATAGGAATGGAGGGGGAGCAACACGGGAGTTTCAGGGTTTTAAATCATTTGACGCTGTCGAGTTCCTTTAGCCAGGCCAGCTTCCTCCAGGGGAGGAGGGGCTGTGTGTGCTGCAGGGGAGTTATCTGGAGTGCGCTGGGCTGGCTTATCTTTCTCCAATGGCGGAGAGGCTGAGTCAGCTCAGTGGAATCACTTAGAGGGTGTTGGGGGTTGTGGGATGAGGGTAGAAGATAAGGAGGGGGATGAGAGTCCAGTAGAGTCAAATCTTGTGACTCAGGGAGAACAGAGGGTGGAGGAGGAGGATGAGCAGAGGGTTTGAGAGATCGTGGGTAAAAGAGTAGGAGCGGGGACATGGCAAGGAAAGGCTTCACCCATGGAGGAGGAGATTTGCAGAGGTCCTGCCAAGTTAAGATATATGGCTGTTGATCGGGATGGCTATGTGGCCCTGGCTGTAAGACAATATCTCTGACTTATTAAATTAGTGCGAAGTAGAAAGATCCTTCTAGGGGCCATCCGAATGCAAAGGTGGGCCATTCTGAGGCACAGAGAGTCTGCCAGGTCCAGCGTTTTACTGAAAAAGAAAGATTCTGAGCCCTTAAGCGGACTTTGGTCCAGTGATCAAGGTCAGAGACAGAGGCATTGAAGTGACCTGTCCCATAATGAAAGATACACAAACAGTAAAAGCAACTCTCACGACACAGACAAGACAAGATAATAAAGACAGGCAATGAACGTCCAACACTGAGACCAAGACTGAGCAGCCGGCAAAACCCGATGGGCTGGCAATACCGAATCTGAAACAAAACATCACTGAGTCGAGGAGACTATTGTTCCTTGATTCCCGAGTCCTCTGTGGCGTCCCCCAGAGCCTGTGGCTCTGTGACACATCTGCCAGCCACCGTCAAAGAGAGCTCATGCAACTTCATCAACAGCCATTTTGCCAAGCCCTAACCTGAAACCTGAAACCAGAAAGAGGCGCCTTACTTTCCCTGAGAGTAGCCCATTGAGGTCTCTCTTCCGCCCCTGCCGGATCTCGAAGGAACCTCCATATATAAAGGTCGGGAGAGCGTTGGGGGAAGAGACCACCAAGAGACTCTCTCATGCAAAAGCAAAGGGTTTATTGGGGGTCCAGCATGCTGGGGCTCAGAGCTAATTTGAATAGAGCAGAGCTCATATACTTTCCTTGAAGTGGGCAGGGAGGGAAGTTTATTGATGAGTCTGGGCGAGTGAGCAGTTTGCGTGCAACTGGGTGAGGGAGTACATTCTGCAGTTTGGCAGTTGGGGACAGCACATTCTGGGAAAAAGATTAGAAAACAGTTCTCAAGATTTCAACAGTGTTTTATTAAGCATACAGAAAAACAGGAAGTGACAAGTACCTATTTTATTAACATTTCACAACCAACTATACTTTGCCAGATTTCCTAAAGTCTCTATTGATATCTGCATTCCTACATATTTTCCCCAGTTCTGCATTGTGACTGATTCTTCACATGTTCTGACATTTACATTCACTGTATACCCGAAACCCTATAGCTAAAGAACTTTTGGTCCAAATCCTATACTCACTCTCCTATATAAACCTACCGACTATCTTCCTAATACTACCGATTACTCCTTTTTGACTGGAAGTTCTCTTTTACAATCAATCATCCAAGTTACAAGGTCCTATGCAATTATATATCAATTTATCTGAGACATCTTTGCAGAACATAATTCAAAGCAAAGTATCCCATCTGTGCAGAAAATAAATCAAAGCTTAATACCGAAATCAAGGGCTCAATGCTTTTCTGGACTTCAAATCTTACCTAGATTTCTGTTTTCATACTCATATATTTCACCTATATATTCTTGTAAATATTGCAGGTTTCCAATACCATTATTCATCCAGCAGAATGATTTCTATTCAAAATCGAACCTGTTATTAACCCTAACCATACACTGTTCCCTCAATCTAACATAAGAGAAGAGCAAGGACAGAGTTGGTCTTAAAATACAGGAATGAAGGAAATCTTCCAACTGCTGAGAAACTAAAAGGTCCATGCACAAATGATCTCTAGAGAAGATGTAGGTAGCTATGAAGGAACTGAGAGAGCAAAAGTCATCTTCCTTTGCAAACAACATGGTCAGCATGAAGTGATGTGTCTGAATCAGCCTCTCTCTTCTTTATGTAGAGAAGAAGGACCAAACCAGGCCTGTGTGGAGAGCTGTTCCCAGTTACCAATGGTTGATATACCATCCTAACTTGTGAAAGTGTCACATAAAGTAGGGGAAGCCTCCATTTCATGGGACCTTTGGAAGTAAATGTTAAGACAATGTGGTTGCCAAGGCAGTGACCTCATTCAGTTCCTGAAGGAAGTGACCTCACCTCACATCCTTGGTGATGGAACTCTCTGAACTTGGGATCTAGGAAGCCAGGCACACAAATCTAGTCCCAGTCCCAGTCCCAGTGGTCTCACTTCTTTTGATTTACCAAGGACAGAGTCAGTCTTTCTTGCTACCTACTGATGTGAGGATAGCCAAATGACAGGAAAGATCTTAAGAGTGACCTTTCCTGAGAAAGCAGTAAGTGACTCACCGCTGTCTCCTGACAACTTCACAGAGTTGGCCAAGGAAACCAGATCTGAGACAAGACAGGCCATTTGATGGGAACATAGTATGGCCCAGCAGTCAGAGGACACACACGATAGTCAGAGACCTACTTTGAGGAAAGAGGTGCCTTTGTGGGTGTGGGTGTGTGTTTGTGATTTTGTCTAATGTTCTGAGAATATGTAGGAAAGGCGATTTGTTTGGTTTGGAGTGGACGGTTTCTAATAAGGGTTTTGACAAGGCGAAGGTTTCTATGTCTGTGTATCCCACTGTGTCCATGGTTGTAGACATTAGAAAAAAAGAATGCAGCAATTGATGTGTCCAGTCTAGTAGAAAGCTTACCAGCATTCTTCCTGCCCAATTTATGAATGGAATGCGGCTTGCCGTATGGATGGGTAACACCTGCTATCTTCCTAAGTTCCTGATTTCTTCCTGAATTCAGGCCACTCTCCAGAATTGGCTCATGGTTTTGTGTCCAAGATATGTACCACCTCCAAGCTCTGTGACATGGCCATGTACAGGATAGCTGAAGGGAATGGCGAGCATCTCAGAAAACTCAGATATCAGTGTGACCAGGAAAGTCTCAGTGGAGAAACCCTGCTTTTGGCCTATTGCTAACCTATTGTTCTGTTGCCCTGAATGTCAGGAAGGTCTTTGCCTCATGCCACCCCTTTGTGAAGACTGAAGAAAAAGTTTTCAAATGGAAATGAATGGGCATCTCCTGTGGCTCTTTGCTTAATTGCTTTGGAAAGGGATGTGTCTGAATCAGCCTCTTGGCCCTATGTGAGGTTGTGGCTCAGATTCTCAGCACCTGATGGATGTAAAGAGAGATCCCATGTGTGCATCCAAAACCAAATTGGTCAAAAGAGCAGTCATTGTGGATGAAGTCTCTCGCCTTTATCTTTAAAGTTCTTGAAATCGATCAAGTGAGAATAGGGATCCTTTGGGTAAAATGAGTTCTTCAAAGACCTGCAGAGGTGCTTGTGTTTTCTCATGACGGCAAATCACATAAAACTATATACCTGATACTCAGTTTTCCACAAATTGGAGAAGCATAGAAGTATTAACGTCTAGCATATTTGATCAATCCTGGTTCACATGAAGGGTGTCCAGACCACCCTGATGTTACACCAATGAGGGCAAGGGAGTTATTTTGGCCACTCTCCTGGACTCCGTCACTCATGGAAACCTACAGCCAGAGGTTATGATTAGTGTCTATATGGAAGAAGATGAGGGCCATATGGGAGTGTTTTGGTTTTAATTTTGGTCATTTGTGTCCGGTTGGAAGACATGACTGAGAAAACCTGGGCTTGAACTCTGGTGTGATTCCCCTTATAGTCTGAGTTCTGGAACTGACTTCAGAGAAGTATTGCCATGAATTTTGTTGGGATTTTAGGAGGCCACCTATGAGAATCACCCTTGGAAACAGAGATCTAGGCCCAGTGTGGCTTTCCAAAGAGCCCGGGAAATCTCAGCCAGGATATCACATGATTTTATTCTGAAAGACTTGGCATCCATAGTTGAGAGTCACAACACCCATGGACGTCACATTGTAGACCTCAATGGGCCTGGCTTCATGTGACCTTTTGGCCACTCTTTGGGAAGCCTTGCCTGTGAGAGTTCTCCAGAGCATTCATTGAAATGAGCTTCCTCACCATTTAATGGTTCCTGAATGAATTGAAACCCACAGTGCCTCCAACGTCATCTTTGAAAAATGCCTTGATAAATACCATGAAATTTTTGAAATTTCCATGACTAGGTGGCACTGGAGAACCTTTGGATGTTGCTGATCATGAGTGTACCAGACAGTGCCTTGATTGACTGGGCTTCATGAAAATGGTGTAGAACAGAGATGCCAGTAAGTTGGAACCTGCTGAGTAATGTGCCTAGAGCAGTGGTGGGAAGGTGTGTGATAAAAAATTTGTTTTTGGGCCATGTGGATCTGCCATTGGCTTCCAAATGGCTTGTGACTGACATGGTGCAGCCAGCAGACCCTTACATGAAAAGGCATCTTGTTATATGGAGATGTTTCCGGGCAATGTTCAGAATCAGGTTGCTATGGACATGGGGCCAAGCTATGTGCGTTAGAAGCCTGGTTGGTGCATTCTCCTGCAGACGCTGACTCACCACACATGACAGATTTGCCTCCAGAACTGTGTCCCAGTTGAACTCCTTTAATTTCATGAAGCAATTGCCAAAGTCCCAGTGCAGCAGCAAGAAACACCACGAAAATAGAAGATGACCAAATGGCTTCACAGTCCACATGAAAAGACACTTATCCCCCAATGGTCACCGTTTACTTACAAAGAGAGAATTCAGCACTGCTGCCTCATGTTTCTTTGGAAAATAAGAAACCATTTCCTCCAGGTCACATAGATGCAGAAACAGATTTGATGGTCTCACTAGAAAGCAGCTAAAGCTCCTGACAACAACATATATTTCAAGTGCCTAACCTCAGAGGCAGTTTCTCAAGAAGTATTTAGGCCAGCAGAGCTCCATGTTTATGGAGTTTTTACCCTGTCTCATACTTTTGGAAACTCCTCTACCACTGCCAAGGTTGTAAACCCCTGAGCATATTCCATTCCATATATATATTCACAGATTTTCTAACTCTTCTCCTCTAATTGTGTCTTACTTTGGGCGAAGGTAATGTCAAGGAATTGTTCTGGATGAGAGTGGGAAGATTTTGTTTAGCACATATTTGTATACACATTGGATTCCTTTTTCTATTTTACATTTGAAATACTGAATCCCTGACACTAACACATACCCTAATAGATTCTGAGTACTAATCATAATATGATGGAGAAAAATAACCGAAACAGAATAGAAATACAAGCAGTTCCGAGGAGGCATGTTGTATTTTTGGACTTGCGTTTTGCATTATATAGGGTAGGAGTTATAAATCTAGTCCATTTTTAATTGAAATAGTTCTCCATGTTCTTTTAATGTTAACAAATATGTGAATTCCTGTCTCCCTTTCTCTGTAGTCTATTCAGCACATGTATTTTTATATGCACATATAGAATCCTACCTGGTATCACACGCAAATTTTCATGAGTTACATGACTTGGCAGATACAAACTGTGAGAAGAGATCACTCCTCCTAAACGATGTAGGAACTGAAAATTCAACCTATGGGGGAGCTTCCTAGTTAAAAAAAGTTATACATTAATCCATATCGACTAAAATGAATATTTTTGGATCTGTGGATGATATATATTTCACTGTGTAATTAGATTGGCATATATATATATATATATATATATATATATATATATATATATATATATATATATATATATATATACTCTCCAGATATTTCATAATATTTAACATATGTGTCTTATTATACACTCCCTAAATTTATTCTTGTTCATATATGTGGATTTATAATCAAATTTTCACAAGATTATTCTCAGAAATATTCATTCACCTGAAATACATATTTGTTTCCTAGTATTGAAAACTAACTTCAGTGAATAGTGCATATAAATCCTAATATTTCTACAGTAACTAACCCAGTTTAATATCAATGCAAGTAGATTCCTATGGGACATGACATTTATTTTGAAGTTCATTTTTATTCAACACTGGTACATTTCTATTTCTTGAGTTTATGCACATTATAGAATATATATTTCATCCACACGTTCACAAATTAATAGGCATTTATTTCACTTTCAATCACTTTCTGCTTCAGAAACATGTATTCCTCCATGTGTCTGACTGGTCTTTTCATGAGACTTCTTTCCAAACACATTATTTTCGATTTCCATAATCACTTTTGAAGCAAAACTCACACACTCTTCATGATAAACCATAACACTAAGATTACAATTAGACGTATAACTAGTTGTTATGAATGATTCTATATCAATATATGATTTCTTATATATTTTCAGATATCAATTCAATCCATTATTTAAAGTGGAACCAGTTATATTATTTATTAACTGTATGATCTATTCATGCATTATCTCTATATTTATAGACACAGGGTACACCTCGTTGTACCCCCAATACTAATTTATACATATTTTAAATATTGCTGCCAGAAATGGTCGAAGAAATACTCATGTCATCTGATCTACATATACATTTTATCACAGTAATATTCTGGACCAAAAAAGCAAAGGTCACTCTTAAGATTGTACCAAAGCCTAAATGAAAAGTGAGCATGGATTACTAAAACCTTCCATGTCCAGGTTTCCTAATGCTCTGAAATGTCAATCGTATTGGTGACTACATATTTGTTTCTTCCTAAGATTATATATTCAACCTCAAGCCTGTTGAAAATGTTTAATCCTATCACTCACTTTATACTTTGCCTGATTTAGTAATGTCTCTATTTATGTCTGTATTCCTACATATTTTCCCCTGTTCATCATTGTGACTGACTCTTCACATATGCTGACTTTTACATTCACTGTCTACCCGAAACCCTATTGCTTAAGATCTTTTGGTCTAAATCCTATACTCACTCTTTTTTCTAAACCTACCGACGATCTTCCTAATCCTACTGACTATCTCTTTTGGAGTGGATCTTCTCTTCGACATTCAATCATCCAAGGTACAAGCTCCTATGCCATTGTATATAGATTTATCTGAGACATTTTTGCAGAACATCATTCAAAGCTATGTGTACCAATTAAGGGCCCAATGCCCTTCTGGGCTACATATCTTCCCTAGATTTCTATTTTTATACTTATATTTCACCTATATATTCTTGTAAATATCATAGTTTCCCAATACCATTATTTGTCATGCAGAAATATTCCTAACCCAAATTGAACATGTTATTAACCTAAACCATACACTGTTCTCTCAATCAAACTTTACAGAAGAGCAGGGACAGGGTTAGTTTTACAATACAGGAATGTAGGGCATCTTCCACCTGTTGAGAACATAAAAGGTCCATGCAGAAATGATCTTTTGAGAAGATGTAGGCAGCTATGAAAGACTGAGAGAGAAAAGTCATCTTCTATGGCAAACAACCTCGTCAGCATGAAGGGATGTGTATGAATCAGCCTCTCTCTTCTTAATGCAGAGAAGATGGACCAAACCAGTCCTGGGTGGAGAGCGGTTCCCGAGTGCCCATGGTTTATATACCATTCTAACTTATGAAAATGTCACAGGAAGTAGGGGCAGCCTCCATCTCATGGGACCCTTGAAAGCAACTGTTCGTACAAAGTGGTTGTCAAGGCAGTGACCTCATTCAGTTCCTGAAGAAGTGATCTACCTCACTTTCTTGGTGATGGAACTCTCTGAACTTCGGATCCAGGAAGCCAGGCACCTGGAGCCAGTCCAGTCCAATACCCATTGGCCCATTTTTTTGGATTTACCAAGGAGAGTGTCAGTCTTTCTTGGTACCTACGGATGTGAGGTACAAGGAGAGCTCTGAATAGGGTCCTTTCCTGAGAAAAGCAGGTGGTGGTTCACTGCTGGCTCCTGACAACTTCACAGAGTTGGCCAAGGAGACCAGATCTGAGATAGGACAGGCCATTTTGGGGGAACATAGTTTGGCCCACCACTCAAAGGACACTCCGGATAGTCACAGAGTTACATGGGGGAAGGATGTGCCTTTGTGGGTGTGATTCAGGTTTTGTCTCGTGATCTGAGAATAGGTAGGAAAGGTGGTTTGTTTGATTTGGAGTGGACTTCTTCTAGTAAGTAGTTTGACAAGGCGAGTGTTTCTATGTCTGTGTGTCCACTGTGTCCGTGGTTGTAGATATTAGAAAAGAGAATGCAACAATTGATGTGTCCTGTATAGTAGAAAGATTCCCAGCATTCATCTTGCCCAACTTATGAATGAACTGAGGCTTGCCTTATCCATGGGCAACACCTGCTATCTTCCTAAGTTTCTGTTTCCTTCCGGAATTCTAGCCACTCTCCAGAATAGGCTCATGGTTTTGTGTCCAAGATATGTACCACCTCCAAGATCTGTGACATGGCCATGTACTGGATAGCTGAAGTGAATGGCGAGCATCTCAGAAAACTCAGATATCAGTGTGACCAAGAAAGTCTCAGTGGAGAAACCCTGCTTTGGGCCTTTTGCTTATCAATTGTTCTGTTGCCCTGAATGTCAGGAAGGTCTTTGCCTAAGGCCACCCCATTGTGAAGCCTGAAGAAAACAGTTTTCAAATGCAAATGAATGGGCATCACCTGTTGCTCTTTGCTTAATTGCTTTGGAAAGGAATGTGTCTGAATAAACCTCATGGCCTGTGTGAGGTTGTGGCTTAGATTCTCAGCACCTGATTTATGTAAAGAGATATGCCATGAGTGCACCCAAAACCACAATGGCCAAAAGAGCAGTTATTGTGAATGAAGTTTCTCACATTCATTTGTGAGTTTCCTGACCCCCATCAAGTGTTAATAGGGATCCTTTGGGTCAAATTATTTATTCAAAGCCCTGCAGAGGCTAGCCCATAGGTTTTTGGGTTTTCTCATGACTCCAAATCATATAAAGAATCTATACCTGACAGTCAGTAGGCCTCAAATTGGAGATGCAGAGCAGTATTAACACCTGGGTTATTTGATAACTCCTGGTTCACAGGATGGGTGTCCAGGCCACCGTGAATTTAGGCAAATGAGGGGCAAGAGAGCTTATTTTTGAGACTGTCTTGGGCTGCACCCCTCATGGAAAACTCCAGCCATAGTTTATGATTAGTGTCTATATGGAAGAAGATGATGGCCATGTGGGAGTGTTTTGGTTTTAATTGTGGTCATTTGTGTAGCGGTTGAAAGAGATGACTGGATCCACCTGGGCTTGAACTCTGGTGTGATTCCTCTTAGAGACTGAGTTCTGAAACTGACCTCAGAGAAGTATTGCCATGAAATGTGTTGGGATTTTAGGAGGCCACGCATGAGAATCGCCCTTGGAAACTGAGATCGAGGGCCAGGGTGGCTTTCCAGATTGCACTGGGAATCTCAGCCAGGATATCACATGATTTTATTCTGAAAGACTTGGCAGCCATAGTTGAGAGTCTAAACACACATGGAATTCACATTGTAGACCTCAATGATCCTGGCTTCATGTGACCTTTTGGCCACTCTTTGGGAAGGCTTGCCTGTGAGTGTTCTCCAGAGATTTCATTGAAATGAGCTTCCTTACCATATAATGGTTCCTGCATGAATTGAAACCCACAGTGCCTCCAACATCATCCTTCAAAAATGGCTAAATAAATACCAAAAAATTTCTGAAATTTCCATGACCAGGTGGCACTGGAGAACCTTTGGATGTCATGTTGCTGATCATGAGTGAAATAATTCCCCACGCAAAGACACTTCAAAGGGAGAATTCCAATTTTATTGCAAAAAAGCTGTGTGATTATATAGAACTAAGGGGGAGATGATAGGGCTTAGATAAATGGCAGCAACCCGTTTATTGAAAGCAAGTTCTTTCAGATATCATCTCCAGAACCCAGGAATTAGTTCTCATTGGGGCTAAGGTTCTCCACCAGTGAGATTTGAAATTGGCGCTGGCGGGAGAGTTCACAAGGGTGGGAACTTTTCGCACCACTGCAGAAATGAAGAAGGTAGGAAGAAGAAGTCCTTAGGCACCATGTTGGGGTTTTTCTCTGGGGTATGGCTGCCATTTATACTTTTCCCAACATTCCTCCCTTTTTGTTTTCTTAGGAAGTGGGGCGTCGTTTTTAGATCCGGCTGCTTCTTGCTGTATGGGGGTGCTGTGAGGCCTAGAAAGGGAAGGGGAGGAATGCTCGGGGGGCAGGTCTGGGAATATCATGGCAGCAAGAAATAAAACCCAGTGGCTATAGACAGCTACTTCCGTAGGGGTGAAGTCAATGAAAGTTCCATGAAGCCACAAGTTGTCGATGGCATGGAACCAGTCCTGGATGGAGGAGATTGTTGGTATCAGCCACTGGTCCTGTAACAGAGACTCTAGAAAATACTGGAAGCGTTGCCTGGACAAGGTGCCACAGGACCTGAAGAAGATCAGAGTGAATAAAAACAGAATGAAGATAAAAATTAAAGCAAAGGTCAATTTTTGGCAGAAGTTCCATGTTGGGGGAGTGACATAGAAGAGGCCAAGGGCCATGAGGAAGCTTAGAAGGTCATAAAGATTCAAGAATCCAGGATGGCAGATTAAGAGGTTTTCCGAGCTTGTTGTCTCCCACTATCTGATGTCCATTGCATTCCATCGTGCCTGGTAGTGAGCTTCATCACGGAGTGAACTGTTCTCTTGGAGATGTTGGGGGTTCGTCGGTCATCAGAGGCTGGTAGTGCCTAAGCAAAAGCTGGTTGAAAGTTTGATTACGAATTTTTTGCAGTTGGGTTTGAAGGAACTTCATTATGCAGGGCAAGAGAGCACAAAAAAGGAGCATCCCAATAAGGGGCCCAGAGAGAGGTAGTAAGTACATGGCAAGATAGGATTGGAAGAACCTCGTTATGGGATTGGAGGAGGTAGGTTTGAGCAATTGGGTCGATAATTCCTGCAATTTAACAACTTTTTTTTATTAGCCCAGATTCATTAACATAATAGCAACATTCTCTCTGAGGAATAGGCATGTACCCCCTTTTTCTGCAGTGAGAAGATCAATTGCCCTTCGGTTCTGTAAAGCCACTTGTGCCAATGAAGTAACCTGCCACTGCAAGGAGCCAAGAGACTCAGCAGTGGTATCGAGTGCTTCCTGCAGTTTTTGTTGCACGTCATTGGATGCCCATAGAGCATGACCTATAGCTCCACCAGAGAGACCGAGACTCGCCACTGAGGTTGTTAAAGTGAGGCCTACCAGAACCGGCAGAAAGACTGCCCTACGGGTGCGGGAAGGTAGGGCCAACTGTCGGAATTCAGTGGGAGTATACAAAGAAAGCAGAGGAACTACAGTAACCAAGATACAGGTGCCAGAGACATTGATCGTTGAGGTACTTAAAGACCAATTACACCAGATGAAATGTCCAGGTTGCATAAATGCAGGGCTCTATGGGGTGCTATAGCTCAAGGAACAAATGGGTAAAGGATTCATTATTGGCAGGTGGATACAGATGAAAGGAAATAAAGTATTGTTGGAATAACTTTCCCACAGTGGTTTATGTGTCACATGTAGGGGTTGTCCTTACTTAGAGAAATTGTAGGTTTTTGCTGAAATATTTTCTGCCGCTAATGGGACCGCTGCTAGAAGTGGATGACTAAGTGAAGCACAGAGAAAGCACTGAGAAGTAGGCACCAAAAGAATGGAGGAGTTTAATAATCGAAGAGTTTGGTGTAGCAAATTGAGCCATGTGGAAGGGGGACATAAGGGGGTTGAAGGCTCTGAATCCTCTTTGGATGAGCTATGGATAAGATCTCGAAGTTTTGATTCTGAGTCCTTAATGTATTCGACTACCTGGATGGTTGCCTTAGGTGGCGTAATCAGGGCGCGGCCAACAGTCATCCACCCTGTGGGTCTGGCTGAGGTTGTCCGAGCATAGACAGCAAACTCAACATAGCCCCAACGTTTGGCCTTGGGGTCAGGTGTATCTGAAGTATATGATCCATTGTTATCAGATGAAGAGCCTTTATGCCACTTTAGGTAACTAGAAGTCCACCCTTCAGGGTAGCCAAGTGAGTGGTAAGAACAGCTACCACGTTCATCATGGAACCTGCATGACCAATAGGGACACCCATTATATATCTCAGGCCACCAATGACAATAGTCTTTGGTTTGATTAAAAAGGAAGCAAATGAAAGGCCAGTTCCAGCTACCAGGGACGAAGGTCCTTGAAGGTGACAATTTTAGGGGAATAGAGGTGCAGTTGTGGATGAAGCAAGTAGTTGCATCCACTGCGCGGACCTTCTGCATGCCATGTTCTGAGTATCGTTCCCGAAGAGTGAATAAATACATGGTAGGTTAGGAGGGTAAAGACAAGTCCCAACAGAGCACAGAAAAGAAGCAGAGCACAAAAAAACAAGCAGTTAGAGAAGACTAGGGTGTTGGGAGAGCTCATTGTGCCTTCTTTAAGAGGAATTGGGCTGCAGGGAACACCGTGTGAGCCGCAACTTAAATGGGTGAGATGGGTGTGGAAAGCAGGAGTAAAGGGGAGTTTCAGGAGGTGATTCTTGGAGTTCCTCTGGGGTGGTCCTGTCGTCAGCAGGTGGGGCCTCCTGGTGATATGGCTTCAACCTAGAAATGGGAATCCAGGGAGTGAGATGGTTGTCTGATAAGGAGAGTTTGGCAGAGGTGGGGTTACAGAGAATGACAGGATAGGGGCCTTCCCATTTTGGTGCAAGAGTCCCTTTCTCCTCTGGGGTATTATAATAGACTAGACTCCCAGGTGTTAAGGGAGGAGTGTTTGGAGAGGAGACTGGGTCTGGAAGAAGCCAGTTCTGATATTTCCAGTGTTCCGAGCGGAGATGAAACAAGAGAGGCAAAGACAAATCTCGGGTGAGAGGTCCTTGTGAAATGACCAACCCAGGGGGTATTAGAGGTCTTCCATACATTTTCTCAAAGGGAGACAGTAAAGATGGTTTCTTAGGGAGAGCTCTGATTCGAAGCAAAGCCAAGGGAAGGATTTTGACCCAGTCTAAGTTTAATTCCATTGTCAATTTGGTAAGGACTTCCTTCAGAGTACGATTTACCCTTTCCACTTTCCCTGAAGCCTGGGGGTAATATGGACAGTGGAAATGCCACTTGAAAGAGAGGGCTTGAGAGACCTTTTTTGTGATCCTAGAAATAATCTCAGGGCCATTGTCATATTGTAGGGAAGTCGGCATACAAAACCTGGGGATGATGTCTGTCAGTTAGATTGAAGCTACAGTGGAAGCCTTTTTATTGGAAGTGGGAAATGCCTCAACCCAAACAGAGAAAGTGTCCACAAAGACAAGGAGGTATTTAGTGTGCCATACTGTGGGCATGTTGGTGAAGTCTACTTGCCAGTCAGCAGCGGGAATGTGTCTCTGGGCTTGGTGGAAAGCGAAAGGTTTGGGCCTTAAAGGAGTATGAGGGTTGGTCCGCTGACAGATCTGACAATTAGAGGCTATATTCTCTAGCATGGCTATGTCAGAAGGGTTGAGGGAGAAGAAGCTCTGTAAAAAAAGGGTCAAAGACTGAGAATTGGAATGGTGTAGAGTATGAAGGAACTTGAAAAGATTTTTGTTCTTACTGGAAGAAGTAGGGGCTTCAGATGAGCTGTCTAAAGTGGCCATAATATGTCCCCCATGGGGGCCATAATTGGAAGTGGTAGCAGCCATTCGTGCCGCCTGGTCAGCTTTGGCATTGCCCTCAGTGATAAGAGAGCCGTCCTTCTGATGTGACCTACAATGGACAACTCCCAACTGGGTGGGTAAGTGGGAGGCCTCTATCAGATTGGTTAAAAGAGCCGAATTAGTGATCGCATTACCTTTGGTGGTAAGTAGGCCTCGCTCCTTTCATATTGAAGCATGGGATAATAAGATCTGGAAGACATATTTTGAATCAGTATAGAGGGTGAGGGATTTGCCTTGTGCTAGTAGGCAGGCACGAGTGGCTGCTATAAGTTCAATCTGCTGGTTGGTAGTTCCTGAAGGCATAGCTTTGGCCTCTATATTCTCAGTGGCTGAAACTACAGCGTATCCAGAGTAATGAGTGCCGTTCTGCCTAAAGGAACTGCTGTCAGTAAACCAGATAAGGTCAGGCTTGGTGAGTGGTTCCTCAGAAATGGAACAATGACAGCGGAGGAAATCATCTAAGGTTTCCAAGCAATTATGAGTTGGTGTGTTAGACGTGGGAGTCATTGGGAGCAGTGAGGCAGGGTTCAGTGCAGAGCATGGGAGGAAAGTAATATTAGGGTTTTCCTGAAAGAAAGTGAGGAGCGACAGAACTCTGGATGGAGGAAGGGTTTGAAGGCCCTTATAAGCTGAAAGATCTTTCAAGTGATGTGGGGAGTGGATAGTTCAAGGTGCCCCAAAACTCAGCTTAGAGGCTTCTTTGTGTAAAATTTGTCCAGCAACCAGAGCTCTTAAGCAAGGGGCCCACCCACGAATGGTAGAGTCTAGTTTCTTGGAAAATATGCCACAGGTGCAAATGTAGGCCCATAGTTTTGACCTAAGACCCTAAGTGCTTGCCCCCCTTTTTCATGGACATATAGATGAAATGGTCTTGAAAGATCAGGAAGGTGAAGGGCAGGTGCCTTTAAGAGGAGTTGCTGAAGCCTGCGGAAGTGGTAGATGGGGGAGAAGACAAGAGATTCACTAGGGGGTCCATTTGCTAGGTCATACAGGGGTTTGGATAGAAGAGAATAATTTGGGATCCAGGCCCTAAAATAACCTGCTACTTCTAGGAATGATAGTATTTTGGCTTTCATATGAGGCACTGGAAGATCAGAGAGGAGTTGCCTCCTATCCAGTGTTATTTCCTTTTTCCCGGGTGTAAGGCAAAAACCAAGAGAGGTGACAGAAGACTGGGAAACCTGTGCCTTGTGGGGAGACTCCCTATATCCCTTGTCTGCTAGGAAATTAAGAAGCTGAGCGGTGTGGGATTGAGAGTGTTCCCAGAGGGACTACATAGAAGAAGGTCATTGACATATTGAAGGAGAATTGAGTCAGGACAGGTCGGGTGAAAGGATGTGAGGTCCTGGGCAAGAACTTGGCAAAAGAGATGGGGGCTGAATCCCCGTGGGAGGACAGTCCAGGAAAGCTGATGAGAATGGTGGACGTGAGAGTCAGTCCACGTAAAAGCAAAGATATTCTGAGATTCTGAGAACAAGGGAATAGAAAAGAATGCATCTTTTAAATCGAGGACTGAGAAGTGGGTAGTAGTGGCAGGAATCTGAGAGAGGAGGGTGTAAGGGTTGGGCACTAGCGGGTGGATGGGGACCACAGAGGAGTTGACAAGGAGAAGGTCTTGAACCAGCCTGTAGGACACATTAGGTTTCTTAAGTGCCAGAATGGGGGTGTTGAAAGGAGAGTGTGTAGGCCTAAGATACCCCTTTCGTAATAAATCCTGGATGATGGGTTCTAATTCGAGGAGGGCTGTGGTTGTCAGTGGATATTGTGGTTGACTAATATATCTTGAAGGGTCTCGTAAGACAATATGAATAGGACTGCATTTAGCCATAAAGGGTGTAGTTGTGTCCCAAACCTCAGGCTTAACTAGTTTAGAGAGTCATGGAGGAGTGCATGAAGGAGGTGTATCTGCCCCTAGGAACATCATGAGGAAATGAGAGGTAGGAGAGGTGTGGGGTGATATGTGAATGGTGACTTTTCATAGTGAGAGTATGTCCCTTCCCAGAAGGGGAATGGGGCAATGGCTCATAACGAAAAAGAAGTGAGTGAAGGACAAAAGGGATCCCTGCATATAACATGATGGGGGGGTTTGAGGGAAAATCTGTTTAACTCCTACCCTGACAATAGGAGTTTTTGAGGGTGTGGTAGAACCCCAATACTCCCTTAAGACTGATAAAGCGGCACCAGTATCCAAGAGGAAGGTAATGAAGCATCCATCCACCAGGAAGGTAACCCTAGGCTCTTGATTCTTGATGGTAATAGTCTGGAGGGAAAGCCCAGGACTCCGTCAATCCTCCTCTGCCAAGCCCAAGAGAGGCTGTGGTTGCCGGGCCGCTGACCAATCTCCCTTTTGGGTTGTTGGGCAGTCTGCCCCCCAGTGTCCCCTTTGATGGCATTTTGGGCAGGGGTTGTACGGTGTCCTCAGTGAAGGACAATCCCTGGCCCAATGTCTCTCCTTACCACATTTGAAGCAAGCTCCCGGGGGTGTCATATTGAGATGGCGTGGTGATGGCCTTCTCTGAATGACCTGGGCCAACATTTGGAATTTGGCATTTTCAGCCCTCTGCCTACGGCATTCACTTTCATCCTCTCTATCATAAAAAACCTTGAAAATGAAGATTTTGGTCTAAGGAGTATCAGGGCCCTGTTCAAGCTTTTTAAGCTTGGCTTTAATGTCAGGGTAGCTTTGGGCCAGAACATATGTCATTAAGACATGACGGCCATCAGGGGTTTCTGGGTTGAGGTTTGTGTACTGTTGAAGGGCCTTGGTTAGTCTATCCAGGAATTCTGAAGGTGTTTCCTCCTTCCTTTGCATGACCTCCTGCACCTTTTTAAAGTTAACAGCCTTACGGATGGCCTTTTTCAGGCCCACCAAGAGGCAGGATGTAAAAAGGTCACGAGACTGTAAGCCTTCAGGGGTGTTGTAATCCCATAGAGAATCCTGCTCTGGGACAGCATGAGGGCCTGTGGGGTGGTTAGGATTGGTCCTATGATTTTCATCAGCATGGGCTTGGGCTAGCTCCCAGACCCATTGTCTTTCCTCAGGGAGAAGTGTATTGGCCAAGAGCATGTAGATGTCATGTTGAGTGAGGCTCTATGCTTGCAGGACGCATTGAAACTCGTGAATGTAAGTGGTGGGGTCAGTGGTGAATGAGCCTAACTTCCTCTCTAGCTGAGTAATGTCCGACATGGAGAAGGGCACGTGGACTCTGATGACACCCTCGGGACCAGCTACCTCACGAAGGGGTGCGATGGTCTTGGGGGTGGGAAGGAGTCCCTTAGACCTGGTAACAGGAGGACTGAAAGAGGCAGGAGGCGGACAGGAAGGAGAGGGAGGGGAAGGGAGTGTCTCTTTGGAAGAGGAGGAGGTGGAGCAGGCAGAAGAGGGCGGAGGGGAGGAGGATGAAATGGAAGGCTGAGGATCCTTGGAATCAGGCAGAGGAAGAGGAGGGTATAGCGGGAGAGAAGGGGCAGATAGGACTGGGGGATAAGGTGATGGTTAATCTGCTGGGCTGAATGAGGAAGAATCTGTGAAGTCAGGAGTAGAAGTAGGGGAAGAGAAGGGTTTGCAAACAAGGAGGACCTGAGAGGGAGGGCAGGAGGAGCAGTGACAGGGTGCTATGTGAGAAGGCTAAAACCTTAAATGCAGGGAATCTCACTCCACTTTTTCAGATGCTGGCAGTAGTTAAAAAGATCCCAGAGAAGGTTTGGATGTAAGGAGCCTTCTGGAGGCCAATGATTTCCATTATCCAGTGGATATGTAGGCCAATCTTGGGTACAGAATTTGATTAGAAGTTTGGGCTTGATGTCTGGTGTGAGGGAGAGTGTGGCCAGATTTTTTATTAAACATTTGAGAGGTGAGGCTTCAGGTACAGATGAAGAGGTGCCCATTGTCACAGGGAGAGAAGGAAGAGAGAGAGAGAGAGAGAGAGAGAGAGAGAGAGAGAGAGAGAGAGAGAGAGAATAAGAGTAAGCGAGAGAGACAAAGAGAAAACCCGGGCTGGAACGGCTTCCAGGAAGCTCAGGGTGAACAGTGGTCAGGTGGGCGTCCCCAAAATGACCAGCCGTCATGAGGAAATACAGAGGGCACTACCTGGTCGTCACCAGTGAAGTGCGATCTGTGAGACCCAATGGGTTCGGAGCCACGGGCAACCTGACATCAGGAAAGTTTTTGAACGCAGCAGAAAAAGTCAGTAATGAAAACAGAACTCTGGTTCCGGCAGAATGCAGTTCCAGGACGGGAGTTCAGTTTTCCCCGAGCAGAGAGGCAGCTTCAGCCAGACACAGCAGCCCTGCAGCAAACAGCAACTCTAGCCAGCAGCGGCAGCGGCAGCAGAGGAGAAAAACCAAAGAGCCTCTCATGTAAACTCAGAAGCCTCACGCCCCAAAGGAAAACGGATCACCAGAGGGTCCACTGCGACCAGTAAAGGTCTTAGTGGCAGGAATTTCCTGCCCCCTACAGGGCGTCTAGAGTGTGCCAGATGATCACGGTCACAAAACCAGCGGTAGCCTGAAGGGAGTTGGAGAGCCAG